>NC_065445.1:67324978-67630753 GCF_917563875.1 Diabrotica virgifera virgifera | reverse complement strand
ATTGACCGAAATTTTGTGATCAAAAATTCAGAAAACAGTGCCATCAGTTTTGTGGCGATATTTCGGAAATATGTGGCATTGCGAAAGACAGGGACAACTCATTCAAAATTTTTTGTTCAATACATCAACAAAGAATGTACTACGCGAGTAGTAGGAAAAAACATGTTTGGTACAATTCCACGGCAAATAGCAGCTTTCTTGAAATTAGAAAATGCGACGTCTTATACGGGACATTGTTTTAGACGCACATCTGCGTCTTTGTTAGCTGATTCGGGAGCAACAATAGACGTGCTGAAGAGACATGGAGGATGGAAATCCTCCAACGTGGCCGAGGGATATATTGAATCGTCTATTAAAAATAAACAAAAAATTTCAGATAAAATATTTGGTCAAGTCGCCGATTCGTCCACTATAGTTATGCCACAGTCCTCATTCTCGCTTCCTGTTTCCGCAGGATCTTCGAAACAAACACCAGTTCAATATGAAAAGGACCTATCTGTTACTCGTCAGTTACCTGCTGCATTAACCCAGGAAAGACTGGTCAATATGACGAACTGTCACAATATTAATTTGAATATTAACGTTAATTACCATTCTAATTAATTATATTTTTCAATAAAATATCCCTTAAATTCGTTTGTTTGTGATTTAATCGTTCCGGGAGTTTCGTCAATATTTAATCCCGGAGGGATTAAATGTGACACTTTAGTACCTGTCACAAGGGAGTGAAGTTGTCACTTTAGGCCCGGAAGTACGAAAAAGTTATTTATTGTGTATTATTTGTGGAAGATCCAAGCAGAGAATACATCAGATATATCCTGTGATCCAAGTATTTTGTTGTTAGAGATGTTCAAAATTTTAAGCGTTCCAAAATAACAAAATATTATTAAAAAATCACTTTAACACTTTTCCTCTTTTCTCGATTGATTATTAGTTTTTGTTGTACAAATAAATTATTACAATCACTGAAAACATAGTTAGTGAAAAAAATATCACATTTATTAACTGAATTAATAATTTGCAATTATAAAAATAACAGTTATCCAAGAACATTCAAAAGCCATCTCTTTAAATTAATTATGACATTTTCAAGTAGAATGACATTCTAGTAATGTTTACATATCCACACCAGTGTGAATTTTACTACACGTAATTTGCCGTGTAAAGCCAGAAAAAGTAGGGATACACGTTAAATATTTGCGAATTATGTACCCATAGCCTTAAGGATTAATTTTTCCCTTCCAGTGTATGTCAGGGAGTAGGGGGTCAAGTCTTCTTCTTCTTCTTCCTTTTTTTTTTGGGTTTCGATTTTTTTTTAATCATTTACCCAGTACATGTTATTGGTTATGCGCGTCTTGCTCAAGGCAATGCATAACCAGGTGTCCTGTCAACTTCAGATCTATTTTTTTTTTGGTCCTGTGTGTTCCTTGTCCTTCTTCTTGTTTTTCTGTAGATAGAGGGGGAAAAGTGTTACAACATTTAAGGTTAACTTAAGACTTTTCTCGTTTGGGGGTAGCTTCCAAACATTTTCACATAGGTTTAGGGCTGGCTACCTTCGGTTAGGATTAAGGATTTTAAGGATACAAATATAATTTTTGACATTTTAGGAGATTCCCTGTATTTTCTGAAGTATTTATTTATTGTTATTGTTATTATTATTATTTTTTGAAAATTCTATAGATCTACTTGAAAAAATTTGATAAATTTATTGATTATCTTAATAACTTTATTCGAGGGTTTATATAAAATGCTCTGTAAAGATATTGGACTGTCTATTCCAGCTTTTATTAGTTCTAGATACAAATCCATATCTTTATGTTTATTTATGGGGCACTCAAAGATGATGTGTACCAATGTTCCCATAGTACCGCATTCGCATATCGGTGTTTCCGTTTTGCCTATTTTGTGGAGATAACAAGGAGTTTTGCAATGTCCACTTCGTCAACGATTAAGGTTAGTAATATTGTTCCTACCCAAATATCCACATTTGTTATACCAAGGTTTTATAGGGAAACTATCCTGCAGTCCATAATAGTCCGGATATTTACCTTTGGGGTCAAGTCGATGAAGTGACACTGTCATTGAAAACGACGTTTAAAATGACAACCAAGTACTATGAAGTAGCGGCATGTTCCGTATTGAAAATACAGATATTTGGAGAGTATGAATATATGAGGTATGTTCAGTATGATGATTTAGATTTTAGATGAAAAGAAATATACTAAATAGAAGATAATAAAAGAGGGTAATAAAAGAGAGCGCCAACCGATTTTTAAAGGGGAAAATGGGTAAACCAATTAGAAGAAGATAATTATTAATGAAATATTAAAGGAAATAAGGTATAATAATTATTTAAAAATAAAATATCAAAGATGTGACGTTTGTAACGTTACAGTATAACTGATTTTTAAAATTAGACATGCGTTGGAAAGGTAATGATCAGTGCTATTAGAAGCCGCAAAGGTCGGACTTAAATTTTCCAAGCTTTTGGGAGTTTTGGGAACGAAAACGAAAAACAGACTTTAAATAGGAAGGGCCGTAAAATCCACACCCTTGAATGGGTGAGTTTTTCCTGAAGTTTAAGATGGGAATTGGTCCAATTTTCAATTCAGTCAGAATTAGAAAATCGAAAATTTCGTGTATACAGGGTGTTTCATTAATATATGTCCATAAAATAACTGGAGAAACCTTAGCACAAAATACGAAGATTTAACCTAAAACACTTAAATAAAATGTGGTCCCTTACTGAGTTACAGGGTGTTTTATCTAAAAATTTAAAAACTATTTTTGCCCAGCATTTTAAAACTATTCGACGTATCCTTTTCATACTTGGCAGAAAGTGTGACTACTATACACCCTACTAAATTATGATAAACAAACGTTTATAGCTACTACCAGAGGGGCTAGTGAATGGTTGACCCTTCTCAAATTCTACGCCACTGGAGGAAATACTATTTTAGTGCCCTTTTTAGATTTTCCAATACTTTCTACGTAAATAATATACTCTTCGTTGGTAACGATTAAGTTATTAGTTTTCGAGATATTTGAAGTTAAATATGAAACAGCACAGTTATTTTGATTAATTATTTATTATATGTATGATTCATATGATTAAAATTTAAAAATTATTTGTACCCAGTACTTTAAAACTATTTGGCGTATCCTTATCATACTTGGCAGAAAGTGTAGGTACTGTACACCCTACTGAATTAAGATAAATAAACGTTTCTAGCTACTACCAGAGGCGTACGACAGGGGATAGTGGCTGGTTGACCCTTCCCAAATTCTACGCCACTGACGAAACTGCTATTTTAGTGTAATTTTTTGAATTTCCAGTACTTTTTATGTAAATAATATACTCTTTATTCGGAGCGATAAAATGATTAATTTTCGAGATATTTGAAATTAAAAATGAAGCGACACAATATATTAATCAAAATAACCGTGTCGTTTCATTTTTAACTTCAAAGATCTCGAAAACTAATGACTTTATCGTTACGAATGAAGAGTATATTATTTTCATAGAAAGTATTGGAGAATCCAGTAATTGAACTAAAATAGCAATTCCGCCAGTGGCGTAGAATTTGGAAAGGGTCAACTATTCCCTTTCCCCCGTCGTACGCCTCTGGTAATAGCCAGAAACGTTTGTTTAACATAATTTAGTAGTTTGTACAGTACCTATACTTCCTGCCAAGTATAAAAAGAATACGTAGAATAGTTTTAAAATTCTGAGCAAAAATAGTTTTTAAATTTTTAGATAAAACACCCTGTAACTCAGTAAGGAACCACATTTTATTTAAGAGTTTTAGGTTAAATCTTCGTATTTTGTGCTAAGGTTTCTCCAGTTACTATATGGACAATTATTAATGAAACACCCTGTATATAGTGTCGCGTGTAGGGGGTGTGTGTGTGCGCCACTGACGAGAACTGCCGTTCTCTGGTAATGATACTCTATTTGGCAGAGGCTCGTAATGTGCAGTGATATATCCAAATGGGTATTTGTTTATTTATTGATAAGGTATTACATAGAGACAAAGTATATTTTTATGCTATCAGCCAGTCTTTTGTTTTATTTGCAAATACAAATTGCGACAGGTTAGGGTCTGGTATATTTCTAAGGGCAGTAAATATCCTCCAGAAGTACCAAAGTAGCATAGACATATTACCAAAGAATTTAGAAAAATGAAAGTAGTATAGACATGTTAGCTTAACCTTTTTTTATGGTGCCATTATAATGCCTATTTTTATTTAATTAATGAATATTGGTGATTACTTCGTCAACTGTTTCTCTATTCTCTGCTGTTCTTAATAGTTGTTTATAATTTAAACCCGTCTAATGTCGGGTGACTGACTTGGCTGTAGATTCGTTTTTTTTTTCTGTAAATTTGTTCCTGCTGATTTGTCCTTTGTGGTTGCCTAGGTAAGGTGATTTTCTTATCTTTCTTCTCCTTTAACTTCTGCGTTTATTTTGATATCATGCATCTACAGTTTGTAAAAAAATACTAAAGACTTCCACAAAGAGAAAAGAGGAATGGATGACCGACGAGATACTGAATATGATGGAACAACGGAGACAATATAAGAACAAAGATACAGGGAGATTAACCACGAGATAAGGAATTTGATAAAGCATGCAAGAGAAAAACACTTTGAAGAGAAATGCGAAGAGATCGAGGACCTCCAAAAAAGATACGGCCTATTTAATCTTCATAAGAAAGTCGAAGAAATGGCTGGACTAAGAAAACAAAATCACACTGGTGCATTTTTGGATAGACACGGGGTTGCTATAACACAGACCGATGAGAAAGTACAACGTTGGGCAGAATACATAGACGAACTGTTCGATGATGAAAGAGGAGACCTGGAACACATAGAACTTACTTCAGGAGAAATAGATCCAGATATTACAAAAGAAGAAATAATCCACGCATTAAAAACAATGAAGAACGGAAAATCCCAGGACCTGACATGCTTCCTATCGACCTTCTAAAAATTATAAATAAGCAGCATATTGATGTTTTAGTGATACTCTTAAACAAAATTTATAACTTAGGCACATTACCCAAAGAATGGTTAACGTCAATCTTTATTTGTCTCCCTAAAAACAAAAACGCCAGAGAATGCGGTGACTACCGCACCATTAGCTTGATGTTACATGTGCTAAAGTTGCTATGTATTGAAAGTCATCCATAACCGAATATATCATAAACTGGACATAGACATTAATGTCTAATAAACAAAGGTGCCTAGACGTCAATCAAGATATATATGCGTGTTTTATTGACTATAATAAAGCATTCGACAAAGTACGACATGAACAATTAATGCTTGTCCTGGAATCAAAGAAAATAGACTACAAAGATATAAACACCGAGCAAAAGTACGTGTTAACGATCAGCTATCAGAGGAAATTGAAATCAGACGTGGAGTGAGAAAGGGATGCGTGTTGTCGCCAATTCTTTTTAATGCCTACTCGGAAGACATCTTGAAAAAAGCTCTTGAGGGTGAAACAGCTGAAATAAAGGTAAACGGAGATCCCAATCCGATGATTGCCGACCTCCGTCGCGGAAATGATACTTAAAGAAGAAGAAGATCTACAGTTTGTTGGGTGACCTTCTCCTCAGTGAGCAGTTTTGAACACATTTTGGAAGGACATTCTTAGGCTTATCGCAGTTTTTTGTCAGATGCTTACCAGTACATCTAACACATCGTGGTTCAAAGTATCTTTCCGTGTGACCATAGGCTTAACATCTTTTGCATTGGTGCACAAGTCTCGATTTCCTTAACGACAATATTTTAACTCGAACACCTAATATGTCGAAAATCTCGAATATTTTATCAACACTTTTGTCATGTTTAAATGAAATCATAAACATATTAAAGGGTTGTAGTCCATTGAAATGTTACATTTAGGGTTGCATTTCTTAGAGGAGCCAATTTTATTTTTTTTTAATGTGTAGGGGGGTTCAGTAGAAGCTTAAGTTCAAGTTTTTGGGGTCGCCACCCTTGTCCCCAGGCCGCCATATTTAAAAAAAGGGGTGCAAAGGGCTTTCGAGCTGTATCTCCTAAACTAGCAATCCTACAGAAAATTTAATTACACATAAAATGTAGCAAATTAAATTTTATATAATTTTATATCTATTACTTTTTATCGTCAAGTGAACAACAAAAAAGTTATAAACAAAAATATGAGAAAAATTTTGTAAGAAGTTTCCTTTTGGAGGTTATAACTTTGTTTTCGATCATTTCACAATAAAATACCATCAAAGCGATTTTGTAGAGGATTTTTCAACGAATAATTTTCACTATAAAGTTGTTTAATTTTATTTATTATCTAGGTTTTACAGCGCTCCAATCTTGACCAGATTCTCGAATTCTCATAGGAATACAATAAAAAAAATACTTTATATTAGTCGAGCGGCAGCAATCGTTATGCCGACCACGAAAATCAAATTTAATGTGAATGACCAATTTTGGTCTATTTTTATGTTTTCGAGGTCGCTGAATCCGAATATGAAGTTTATTTTTACATATCTAGGTTTGATGGAACATGTTCAAAAATCAAATTTTATACAAAAATGACGAAAATCAATTTTGATGATTTTTCAAATTTACCTCGCTGTATCTTTGGTCGCTGTAAATATTTCCTTTTGAAAATTTTACTGTGTCATCTTTGAAGTTTGTAGATAACAATGAAATTTGTCAAAAATGTTTAAACACGTTAAGAGGAAACAGTAGCGATCAACAGGTAGCCAAAACGCGTTCCAAGATTGCGGCTGTAATTTTGAATATTTTTTCGAGATATTTGGCACACGTATTCGTAATATAATAAAGAATGGCGGTACAGAGCCCAATTTGAAAAATACATTAATATGTGGAAATTACTCCGTAATTAAATACAATATTTAAAAAAAAAACGAGCCTGTACCGCCATTAAGAAGAATAAAAAAATACACTTTCTTCAAATAAACTTTTTTATCCGATGCCTAGATTTTGTGTCATTTTGAAACTACTAAAATTTTTTATTTCATTAGTAGTTCCAAACTGACACAAAATCTAGGCATCGGATAAAAAAGTTTATTTGAAGAAAGTGTATTTTTTTGTTCTTCGTAATGGCGGTACAGGTTCTTTTTTTAATATTGTATTTAATTACGGAGTAATTTCCACATATTATTAAATTTTTCAAATTGGGCTCTGTACCGCCACTCTTTATTATATTACGAATACGTGTGCCAAATATCTCGAATAATTATTCAAAATTACAGCCGCAATCTTGGAACGCGTTTTGGCTACCTGTTGATCGCTACTGTATCACCTTAAAAAAGGAGTTGTTAGTTTTTAAACATTTTGTCATCATATTTCGTTAATTTCATGTTTACTTAAAAAAGTTGAGTGACAAACTTTTTAGTTTATAATTTTAACCAACACAAAAATAATAGTTATTTATGACATAAGTGTTAAAAATACACGTTTAAGGCACGCGCACGCATGTGAAAGTTTCCAGAATGAGCGATAGCGAGTTCTGCAATTCACATGAGTGCCTTAAAAATGTACTTTTTAACACGCATATCATACAATATTTTTTCTACAAACGTAATTACAGGACAATATCTACATAAAACTTTTACTTGAACTTGACTGACATTCCATTTTTATTTTTTTTTGACATTACATCAAAATTTCCTATACGGTCAATACGAACTGCAGTGCCTTAAAAATATTTTAAAGCACTAGTGCCTTAAAGTAGCATTTTTAACGCTCGTATGGAGTGCTAAAATTGCAATTTTAACACGGTTGTAGAAAAAATATAATTCATGAAGAAGTTTTTTGGAAAATTTAAAGTCAAAATAAACAATAGGAAAAAAGGTATGTTATGAATACTTCATAGACAAACGGCACACCCCAAAAAACGCTTATATTTCGAGATCCTGACACGGTGTGGTGAATGGCTAATTTTGATCATACTTTATGATTTTGATATCAAAAATTCGTTTTTTGCTCTTCTTAAGCATTTTGCAATTTACGGTTGCGTCATTCTTCTTCTGAACCGGCGAATTTGTCCTTAAACAACTTCTTGGGCCTTTTCTATATATGCTTAGGGTTATAAGTTTTATAATGTGGAAAAAGGTCAAAAACAGATTAATAATACCATAGGAATGTTAAAATCATAATAAATTGTATGAATAAAAAATATATATAGATGGAAAAGTAAGCCTAACTTTTGTTTTTATTGTATCCCTATGAGCATTCGAGAATCTGGTCAAGTTTGGAGCGCTGTAAAACCTATATAAATAAATAGAATTAAACAACTTTATAGTGGAAATTGTTCGCTGAAAAATGCTCTACAAAATTGCTAAAATGTTATTTTATTTTAAAATGAACTGAAAAAAAGTTATAACCTCCAAAAGGAAACTTGTTAAAATTTTTTCTCATATTTTTGTTTATATCTTTTTTGTTGGTCACTTGACGATAAAAAGTAATAGAAACAAAACTGTAGAAAATTTAATTTGCAACATTTTATGTTTAATTAGATTTTCCGTAGGGTTGGTGTATTACGAGATATAGCGCGAAACCCCTTTGCATCCCATTTCCAAGGTGGCGGCCGGGGGACAAGGGTGGCGACCCCAAAAACTTGAACTTAAGCTTCTACTGTTCCCCCCTACACATTAAAAAAATAAAATTGACTCCTCTAACAAATGCAAGGTATGGCGTAAAAAATGTAACATTTTAATGGACTATTGTTTAGTCTTCTATTTTAGTTTCGGAGTAGCTTCAATGATTTTGTAACCCCGTTTAAAGCGGCAGTTTCACATAGCAGTTCACTGTTATCACAGCGACTGTTAGGTAGGCGTGGTTTGACTGTCACCTTTTCTTCGTTGTGAATCATACCACTTCGATCGCAGTAGATTGTTATAAGAATTACTGCGATAAGTAGAAATATTTCTAGTTTTGCTATCGCAGTAACTTATTTATAAAATAAAAATGGCGAATTCTGGCGAAAACACATTACGTTCTCGGACGAAAAAAATGTTTTTATTCATTTAAGAGAAAGGATGCAATTGCAAAAATTGCGGAAAAGGTGGGTATAGATTATAGATACAGAAACCATAAAACAAGAAGATAGCATCCATAATAATAGCAACGTATCTACTAGAAAAAAAGAAAATTCATGATAGCCAACCAACAGGAATGAGCACAGATGATTATTTACTGTCCAACACAGTGCCATGGTTTTAATGGTTCTGTTAATAAATTATTTTCTATGTCAAAGCCAGGTCTGTTTAATAACGGTCTGTTCACCCAATATCTTTTTTTACTGTATGTTCGTTTCGCCACCGAGGGTACTTTTTTCCATAATATTTTTATTTCTTCAATAGTAATAAATAAGTTGTAACACCATCTACACCTTTTTTTTATTCGGCGCCATCTTTAAAAACTGACTATTTCATTTGGACACACGGATAGTGAATCAGTAGGTAGCAGTAAAACCCATCGCAGTAGATATATCCCCACCGCTAAAAGCCGCTGCGATAACAGTGGACTGCTATGTGAAACTGCCGCTTTATACTTACCTCGAACGTCAAGATAACGGTTAATCACTATACTTACATATTTAAAAACAATGTAGGTATTCTTTAACACACCAAAATTTAAGATTTAAAATATACAAAAACTTTTATCGTTATTGAAGAGAGTGTTGTCATTTCGACATTTTTAAAACCCCAAATTCCTAGTATCAGTCCCCATCATTCATTATAAGGCTGCCTTTGTTTAAAGTATTCGATTTTGGATGTAAAAGCACTCCATGATTTTAGGTTGTAGGAGTAGAAAAGATAGTATAAATACCTTTTCGCGGTGTGCAAGTACTTGGAGGGAATACGAGAAACGATCGTGCGAGAATAGCGGAGAAATATTGTAACTTTCTTAAATAATTCGTTGTCAGTTGAAATTGTCAAATTGACGTATATTTCATATCTACTGTCAATAAAGAAGAAAAATTATATATTGCTCCACAATATTGATATGATATGCAATTATTATACAGTACGTAAATAGTTCAGATGGACATGGAGAATATAGATTGAGAGAATTGTGGCAACTGCGCTAACCTGTGTTAGTTGAAGCTTCTGTTCGTGTACGAGTTTTGAAACAAGGTTGTCCATAAATAAATCAAAAACAAAGTTTGTGATTAATGAGTTAATAATTTTACTTTAATTTTTAAAATACTTTTTATTTAAAAACCAATTGAAAAACTAAACAGTTTTCCCATTCTCTTATGCCAAAAATATTTAGCTACTACATTGTCATATTTTGACGTTTATTTGTGTCAGTCGAAATGAGTTGTCAATTTTGAGGTTAATGCCCCTTAATGTTAACAACCAAATTGTCATCGAGAGAGCTCAGTTGCCACAATTACCTCAATATAATATAATGTATGTATTTATGTATTTTTTAATATCTAAATATATACAATGTATGTTCCCCATGTCCAGCTGAACGATTTAGGTACTGTATAAAGGTAAATTTAATTAATTGTATTTTGCTTGCAGTACTGTATTTTAATAACTAATTTTATTTACTACATACAATTGTTTACGTTTTAATAACATAACCTGAATCTTATTTTTTCTTCTTATTATTTTTTTGGACTATGGCCTTGACAATTATCTAGTAACCTGGACTAATATAATTGGCCAATATAATTAAAAGTGCGAATAATGTTGCTGAGCGTAGAAACCAGGTGTCGCTTTACCGAAGACAAGTATGCTAAATTTGTAGTTACTCTGGGGAGCGTTATGAGGACTTATTGGGTTGTGAAGATAAGGTCTTAAAACCAAAAAAGTTAAGTGTTCCATTTTAGTGGGGACTATCTATTTGTTAATTTAATTTTCGATTTCCAACAATCGTTTTTTTCCGATTATACCGCCATTTATCCATAATTTCAAAAAAGTGTCTCGAATAAAAGTTACCTACTTATTTTTACGTAAGAAATCCAAATCTGTAATAAAAATTGGGTGCTCTTATTTAAGATTTTAAAGTAACCCCCTACCCACCCCAGTGTGTGGTCGTGTTGAATGTCACTCGATAGATTCTAAAAAAATATTGAACACGTATTTTTCAGTTTCTTGATCTGATGTTCATTTCGCGAAACATCGCCGGGTTCCTATTTAAAATTTTAATGTTACCCCCTACCCCTCTCCTTGGGGAGTCGTGTTTGATATAATTCAAAAGATTTTTGAAAAATTTTGATCAAGTGTTTTTCAGTTTTTCTATCTAACGTTTAGTCGGGGAAATGAAGCATTTTGGCTCGTAATTTTTTCGTCCAGCATGGATTTACTTGAAATTTTCACAGAAGGTAGGGAATAGTCCAAGGATCATTTTCTATATCATGCCGCTGTACGCTAAAACCTTGGGGGTGGTTGCCACCCCACCTCCGGGGCGGGAATTTTTTATTTTTATTTAGCCATGTAAATCGATGGAAAAAGTAATTCTAAGAAAAAAATGTTTTTTACATTTTCTTCGTAAAACTAATATTTTTCGAGTTATTCGCGCTTGAAAGTAACAGTTTTTCGATGAAAAAATCGATTTTTTTAGAGAGTTTTTTGAGAATACCTCGAAAAATATGCATTTAATCAAAAAAACTGTGAATACCAAAATTGTATCTTTTAGTAACACAAACCAAATTCTTTTCCTGTAATATCTTTAAGACCAACACAAACCGAGATACGACATGTTAACTTTAGCTTTTTTCGTTAAATGCATAATTTGAAATATTCAAAGTAAAATAACGGAAAAACTTTGCATTTTTCGAGGAAAATTTAAATAACATTTTTTTAAGCATACAGTTAGCCCTTTCAAAAAATAATAATAAAAAGTTTCTAGCCTGAAAATTAAGCAACTTATGATCAAAAAAAGTGGGTACCTACTTTTCTCTATGAAAAAATCAGTGAAAACAACCCCCTAACTACCCTCCTAATTAATAAATGGTCTCCACCTTTCTGTAATACATTTTATATTTGTATTATCAATACACCCAAGAAGTTTGACCTATTTAAAAGGCCTAATTTTAGAAAAATTGGAGTTTAAAGAAAAATTAATTTTTTGGAATTTCCCATTTTTTAACTTTTACTTCAAAATATCTCCAAAAATACTGGAGATACGAAAAAAATGAAAAATTACTAAATTGTAGCTACTTTAATAACTAAAATTCCCTTGTAGATAGATTTTCATTACAGTAAACAGTTAGCGAGATATATCTGTTTAAAACCTCTATTTACGAGCAAACACCCCCTTATTCGAGCCATTTAAACCCACCCTAGTTAAAAACTAAGGGATCTTACGGAATTTAGTTTACACAGTCTTATAACTCTTCAAAAATCCTACAAAGTTGTCTTTGAAAAAACTTTTTATCGTCAAAAATGAAGGAGCTATGTTTATAAAACCATTTTTTTTTTCGAAAGATTCGGATAGTCCGCTTATGGATAATTTTCAATGTATGTATAATACCACAGAACCGGTTCGTATACTGGAAGATGACTAAAAAACTATTTGTATTTGTATTTGTACATATTTGTAAATTCGTATATTTGTGTAAATAAATGTTTTTGTAATTCTTTAATTCTACTTTTTTTTCTGTATAGATCTATTAAAATATCTACTTATAAAAACTGTAATGTTATTAAGGGTGGTTTTTAAGGGTTGAAATATTATGATATTACATATATCCTAAAGTATAAAACAATCATTATTTAACCAATCAAAACTAAATATTACCTATATTAAAGTTTACAATGTTTTTAAATAATTTTTGACAATAAGGAGTAGTTTACACCTCTAAAAATAATGAACGCCCTTAAGCATGATATAGAATATGAAGTACAGGGTGAGATAATCCTAATCCCAAATTTTTATGTAAATCGATGCAAGCCGAAATTATTCTTTTAGGATAAGTAAATTTTTTATATATAGCTCCAACAAGGGTAGTTTTAAGGGTTGAAATAATAATATTATGAAAGTATATCTTAAAGCATAAAACAATCATTATGTAACTAATAAGAACCAAGTGTTGACAATATTAAAGTTTTAATGTTATTTTATAATTTTTTACTATTAGGGGTAGTTTTCACCCTTAAAAAACCAAAATCGTACAACGGCTCAATATAGAAAATGAACTAGTGGGTGTATTGAGCCTAAACTCAAATTTTTGTACATATCGATGCTGAACGAAAAAATTGCGAGGTTTTGCCATTTTTTCAGCTTCATTTCCTCGACTAGTTCATTTTAATATAATTTTAATAATATAATTTTAATAATTTCATAACAGGACGAAAGGACATTGCGGAGTCGAAGGTAATGAAATTGCAGATATAGCCGCAAAAAGTACTCACAGTTGCCGCCATATTGACAAACTATTTAATTTAAAAGATTTGAATAATGCTCTCAAACCTAATATCAGAAGGAAATGGGAAGCTGATTACAAAAGAATTGCAAATAAATCTACAAACCATTATTTCAGTATTCACTCTACACTTCCAAAAAACATTCCTCATTTCACCTTTAATTATAATAGAGCACAAATGTCAGTATTGACTCGTTTAAAATTGAACCATGGTCTCTTTCCATCTCACTTATATAAAATTGGAATACTTAACTCTCCTGTCTGTAGTTGTGACAATGTATCCATTGGTGATCTAAATCATATATTTCTAGAATGTTCTCTGAACTCTCAATCTTCTTCAATTCTGTATCAAGAACTAATTCATCACGATTGTCCATTGCCGCTAAATATTTCAGCTCTCCTCTCTTCCTCAGATAAATCGGTACTAGATTCCATCATTAATTTTATCAGAAATTCAAAAATAGCGGTATAGTTTAGAAATAGACAACATGAAAACATTTAATATAATTAAGAATTTACATGTTTTGTGGCAAATAGATTTTGTCTGATGCCAGGATCTCACACACACACACACACACACACACACACACACACACACACACACACACACACACACACACACACACACACACACACACACACACACACACACACACACACACACACACACACACACACACACACACACACACACACACACACACACACACACACACACACACACACACACACACACACACACACACACACACACACACACACACACACACACACACACACACACACACACACACACACACACACACACACACACACACACACACACACACACACACACACACACACACACACACACACACACACACACACACACACACACACACACACACACACACACACACACACACACACACACACACACACACACACACACACACACACACACACACACACACACACACACACACACACACACACACACACACACACACACACACACACACACACACACACACACACACACACACACACACACACACACACACACACACACACACACACACACACACACACACACACACACACACACACACACACACACACACACACACACACACACACACACACACACACACACACACACACACACACACACACACACACACACACACACACACACACACACACACACACACACACACACACACACACACACACACACACACACACACACACACACACACACACACACACACACACACACACACACACACACACACACACACACACACACACACACACACACACACACACACACACACACACACACACACACACACACACACACACACACACACACACACACACACACACACACACACACACACACACACACACACACACACACACACACACACACACACACACACACACACACACACACACACACACACACACACACACACACACACACACACACACACACACACACACACACACACACACACACACACACACACACACACACACACACACACACACACACACACACACACACACACACACACACACACACACACACACACACACACACACACACACACACACACACACACACACACACACACACACACACACACACACACACACACACACACACACACACACACACACACACACACACACACACACACACACACACACACACACACACACACACACACACACACACACACACACACACACACACACACACACACACACACACACACACACACACACACACACACACACACACACACACACACACACACACACACACACACACACACACACACACACACACACACACACACACACACACACACACACACACACACACACACACACACACACACACACACACACACACACACACACACACACACACACACACACACACACACACACACACACACACACACACACACACACACACACACACACACACACACACACACACACACACACACACACACACACACACACACACACACACACACACACACACACACACACACACACACACACACACACACACACACACACACACACACACACACACACACACACACACACACACACACACACACACACACACACACACACACACACACACACACACACACACACACACACACACACACACACACACACACACACACACACACACACACACACACACACACACACACACACACACACACACACACACACACACACACACACACACACACACACACACACACACACACACACACACACACACACACACACACACACACACACACACACACACACACACACACACACACACACACACACACACACACACACACACACACACACACACACACACACACACACACACACACACACACACACACACACACACACACACACACACACACACACACACACACACACACACACACACACAACGTTCATTTCGCGAAATATTCGCTTTTTTTGTGAGAGTTTGTGACTCACCCATTTCCTTACGCCCCGCTCAAACCGTCAGATTTTTGAAATATACACTGTTCTGCATGTACTTCACTTACCTTATCTTAATCTGACAATTTCAAGTTTTTCTAAGGATCGATTTTTTTTCGGATCCCCTTTAACGAACTCCCCTGTGTTAAGAGTGCATATATGACAGGGGTACATTTACAATGTGCAAGGTTTCTCCCCATGTGATTTTCTGACGCGCTCGAGTAACTGCAAAAATCCCCGCATGGGCTCCCCGTCCACAAAGAATAATTGTTGAGCATAATGTCATACATAATAGATATTTATGTATGTATGTATATGCAGAGATTCCCCGGGCGGAGTACATTTCTAAATTCTGTAATGCCTGGTTGCACCAACAGATCTTGAGCTCCAGCTTAGCTAAGCTCTACTTAGAGATAGGGCCTCCTTGAGTATCACTTACGTTGCACCATAATTTTAGATTTTTACCTTATTATCAATTATATCTATTATTATATTATGGTATTCTTATTGTAATATATTATAATTATATTATATTAATTCTTATGATATTCTCGACTTCAGCTTAAGATCTATTGGTGCAACCGGGCATTAGTTATCTATAATAAATTATGTTTTTACTCAATTTAGATTTTTCTTGCAGTTACGAAAACAACAATGGAAGGCCCTCTAATTCCGATGACGATGATTTCTTTATGGGAGACTTTGCCTGGTTGGGAAAACCTAGACCGAATAGACCACAGTATCTAGAAGAAGAGTGTGGAGTCGTTATTGTAAGTCATTTACTCCTATGCTATGCGATATCAGAGGCGTAGCTATCGCCGTATCAGCCGTATCAATTATACGGGGCCCCCCACATTCAGGGGCTCCAGTGCGGCATGTCGAAATAAAATTCCATTTACAAAGATTGAACAAAATATTCTACAATTATTTCACTATTAAAACGCTTTTTAAACAGTGTATATTGGATATCAACATTTTGGTGTAATGGATGGATTCTTTATCTATTCCTATATAAATCATATTTATCTATTTTTTATTCTCCGCCCCATAAGAATAGAGCTATTTTGTTTTCAAGCTACCTTTCATTGTCAATTCCATTGGCTGTGTGTGAGTTATTGTATAATTATAATGCCAAATTGCAATTTTTGTAATCGCTTTATCTTTGAATATTTGAAACAGTATGTATTGTTTGGATATATTTTCGTGTATTCTATTCTTTATCTATAATTGAATTTATGTATATCTACACTTCTCCAAGAAATTAACGCACTATCTTAAACATTGGTCATTTTTAATGTCTCATATTTCCTAAACCTGTTATCCGATTTAAGTGATTTTTTTAATAAGTTATAGCCGTATTCTTGAACAATCTCACTGTAATAATATTGTTGTTAGATAGGTAAATTGTCATTGTATACCGGCTGTATACCAAAAAAACTGTGATTTTTTCTCAAAGTTCGCGTCACTCTGTGGAATATTATAGCATTTATAAAATACTGAAATTAAAACCCAACTATAGCCTCATGTTTTCTTAATATTCTATTATTTTATTCATTCGCTTATGTAGGATAATAAAAAAAATAGGCAATAATTTAACAACTAGTCTTATTTTTTTATCAATACAGGGTGTTTTTAAATAAGTATGGCAAACTGTAAGGGTTAATTCTGCATGAAAAAATAATGACAGTTTGCTTCATAAACGTATGTCCGCAAATGCTTCGTTTCCGAGAAAGGGGGTGTTGATATTTTTCTTACAAACTGACGATTTATTTATTGCTCTAAAACCCATTGATAAGTGCAAATGAAAGTTGGCGGGTTTTAAGAGGTAGTTATTGTGCATTTTTTAACATACAACTAAGATTGTTATGCAGGCCCGGCCCCAGGGGTGGGCGAACTGGGCGGCCGCCCAGGGCGGCACATTTAGCGGCGGCAAATTTTAGACAACAGCCAATTTTTGAAATTGAAGAAATAATAAATTATGTTTTTAATATTATAAAAAATCAATATTATGAAAAAGAGCGACAAAACTGCAACTGTAAAAACGGGAATTAAATACGTGAAACAATAACAATTGCAAGGTTCATTCGACTGGAAATCTACAACACCGCCTTCAACTGCATCGCATAAGAATAGTGGAATAAGAACTAAATTAAATTCAGTAAAATGAAATTTACCGAAAATGGATATAATAATTGGAAACATATGGTTGAAGCTTTGTCCAGCCACGCTAACTCTCCAGCTCATCTACAGTCACAGCGACAGTGGGTAGAACTAGCAATTAGACTAGAATCGGGCAAAACCATAGACGAAGAAACACAAAAAGTTCTAAATTCAGAAACTCGTCATTGAAAAAATGTAATAGAACGACTTATATCAATAACAGTTCTTAGCACAACAATGTCTTTCATTGAGGGGCGATTCTGATCAACTTTTTCATCACAACAATAAATTTTTAAAGCTTATTTAGCTCTTTGGAAAATTTGATTTTGTTTTAAAAGAGCGCATTAGGAGAACAACGAATAGTAGTAACAAGCAGCATCACTACTTAGGTAAACGTATTCAAAACGAAATTATTCAGCTCCTCCATGAACAAATCAAAAATAAAATTTTTAAGTTTTGAAATCAGCAAAGTATTATAGCATAATTTTAGATTGTACACCTGATATTTCTGGAGTGGAACAGATGACTAAATTATTGTACGTTTTATTGATTTAGATTCCTCTTCACAAAGCTTAAAATTGCAAAACATTTTCTTGGATTTGTGCCCGTATTGGAAACTAATAGCTTGGGACTTACAGAAAGCAAAAACTGAATGAACTGGGGATACTTTTGGAAGATATGAGAGGACAATGATACCTATGATAATGAGGCAAACATGAAAGGGAAGAACTTTTTGTCCCATGTTCTAGCCATTCACTCAATGTAGTCGTCTTCCTTAGTGGCAAAAACTTACGACTTTTTCTCAGCATCTATTCATCGTTCGTTTGTACTGGAAAATCATATTTCTATCACAACGTTGAAATCTTTGTCCGAAACTGGATGGGAAAGTAGAATTGATGCATTTACTCCGAGCAGATACCAAATTGAAGAAATCTACGATGCTCTTGTAGAAATCAATGTCAATAAAAACAACGATAAAAAGGTTGCTCATGGAGCAAGCTGTTTGGCGAGTCAAATCCGTGATTTTATTTTTCTTTGCTGTGTGGTAATATTGCATGACATTTTACTTCATGAACTACATTACTACCTACATAATTTTTTTAATTTTTGTACGACATATACCAAATTAAGGATATGACTGCTAGTGATTTATCAGATAAATGTTTTAAGCTGTGTGATGCTTTAACTTTTAATGAGTTAAAAGATCTAAATTATGCTGATCAAAAGATGAACTCAAACTCAAAGTACTTTCCACGATTGTGAAGCCTAAGAGTACACGTCTTGAGACCCTGAAAATGATTAGAGAGTATGATTTTGATTTCGCACCCAACGTTAGTGTTGCTTTGAGGATTCTATTAACCCTATCGGTGACAGTGGCATCTGGAAAGAAAAGCTTTCCAAAGCTAAAACTTATAAAAAATTACTTAAGATCAACTATGTCCGAGGAACGTTTGAGTGCTCTAGCGACAATCTATTGAACACAAAATTGCAGAATTCCTGGATCTTGGAGAATTATTAAAAAGACTTTTCCCGTGCCAAGGCAAGAAGAGTGCTACTTACTTAAAAAAGTAAGTGTGGTAAAATGTCATGAAAATATTGCAAATGTATCGTACATATTTTTAAGCGTGTATCGTTCAAATTAAGTAAAAAATGGCGTATTAAATAATAAAAATACAATCTTGGCGAGCACTGAAGGAAGGTGGTGAGTTATGGGTCTTCTACTAAGAAGGGGGGGCACTCGCCGATCTTGCCCAGGGCGGCAAAATCCCTAGGGCCGGGCTTGTTGTTATGTTCACCATTGGCGCACATACGGATCATATTACCCGTATGCGCGAAAATGGTGAATATTAAATTCCTAATTGCATAACAAAAATGCGCAATAACTACCTCTTAAAACCCACCAAAATGCATTTGCATATTTTAACCGGTTTTAGAGCAATAAATAAATCGTCAGTTTGTAAGAAAAATTTTAACACCCCTATCTCGGAAACGAAGCATTTGCGGACATACGTTTATAAAGCAAATTGTCATTATTTTTTTCATGCAGAATTACTCCTTAGAGTTTGCCATACTTATTTAAAAACACCCTGTATATTGACGAAAAACAAGTCTAGTTGTTAAAGTACCTAACGTTTTTATTATCCAATATAAGCGAATGAATCAAAAAACAGTATGTTAAGAAAACATGAGGCTATATTATGTAGTTGACAGTGCCGGTTTAACCTAACTTCGGACCCTGGGCGCTGGAGGTTTAGGGGCCCCCTTCATTGCTATTCGTTGTCAGTTTTTTAACAAGAAAACACATACATTAACTATAAAGCTTTATTGTAAAATCCATAAAATATTTTTTTAAACAAGCAAGAAGAATACTCGTAGTAAACGTAAAAAATAATCAAAAAATACATTTAAAAAACATAAATAAAAAACAGAAAGTTCCACAAAACAACACATGACAAGCAAAAAAACATTCTAAAAAAAACATGAAGACATAAATTTCATCACTTTTTTTCTTGACTTGGCATTCTCAAACTGCCATATAATATTATCACAATTCAGTTTCTCCAGTTCTTCATTCTCTATATACAATAGTGATAATGCGTCTAGGTTTTCTTGGCCCAAATTTGACCTTAAATATGTTTTTATTCTTTTTAAAGCCGAATAAGACCGCTCGCCTGACGCATTAGAAATTGGTATCGTCAAATAAATTTGTAGTAAAGTTAAAATATTGGGAAAAGTTGCTTTTACATCCTGGAAGAATCAAATTTTTCATAAATTGTATGATGTTCATTCAAATTTTGGCATAACGTTACAAAATGGGTAATTTCATTATGCAAGTTCTCTTTGGTTTCATCAACATCGTTTTTATATTTCTCACATAAAGTATTAATTGACGTCTTGACTTCTTTTTTATCCTAAATTAAAAAAACATCTAAAAGCTGATGTTACATCCTTGTAGCATTCAATTCGCGATTCTGAAAACAACGACTCATTTTCTCTAGACTATAGATTTTCTGCGACAGCTATTTTTTGTCGCTGCGACTACAAATCGCAAGTGGAGTGCTAGCCTTAGAGGCCACTGTATAATGCCAAATTGCAAGTTTTGTAATCGCTTTATTTTTGAATGTTTGAAAAAGTGTGTATCTATTGTTTGGGTATTGGCATTTTCGAGAATAATCTATTCTTTATCTATAAATTAGATTTATGTATATTGTAACGTGACTATTGTAATTACTTATAATTACAATAAAACTAGCGGTTCGTATTTATATACGACTTTATTTATATTTATACAAGTTTACTTTACAAACTTTAGCTTAAGACTAAACTGTATTTACAAATATGCCCGTATTTATACCCATTTGTTATTCTGGAACAATCGACGCCCATCTCTAGCTATCAGCGTGTTCCGCCTACGGGTCGTACGTTCCAGAAGTCCCTCCTCCTTTCCGCCGAGGCCTAGATCATTCGATTACGTCATTCTCGAGGTGTTTACTGTTATACGGCGGTCGGCCAAGATTTCTCTTTTGTTACACTGCTCCCCTCTTAAGATCTGAGCGTCCCGATCAGCAACTCTAGATGAAGGCCCAGGATGGCGGAATCTACAGGATTCTCCAGCTCTGCATACACCCCTAGAATAGAAGTAGCAGTCTACTGTCTTTGAAGGGTATGACATCTTCGGGTTCATGCAACACACAGTAATTCGTACGCCAGTTTCTCTGAAGATCACTTCAAGCATGCTTCTCACAATCTTCCAATCCAGATTTTCTACTGCATGGCCTATTTTTGGTAAAGCCAAATCTTTGATGTCATAATTACACACGATTTTCTTCAAATTAGTTAGAGCACGCCATATGTTCTCGTAGCTTGGCGTGTCCGTGTAAGACTTCCTGGTCACCATATACAGCAAAGATCGAGGACCATCTTCCAATCGCAGTACTCTTCCAATTTTAGGGTGCTGATGTCTTAACTCGTCCAGGCGGCCGAACTTTCTATTGAATACGGACGAGATTCCTTTAGTCATCTCGAGGTCTTGGGCAACACAGTGGGCTAGAGAGACGTTTTCTGGAACACCAAACAGATCTTGCTGAACTTCTGTGGTCACGCCGAATCTAGCACTCTTTCTCGCTGCGTAATTTGACATAAATTGATTAAAACTTGGCTGTGCGGCGTCTTTCATCTCCTGTTGGAGGACTCGGGCTTCCTCTGTTTCATTTGAGCCAGCATATGGTGCAAGACGATTTATGTGAATAACTTTTGGTTTACCGTTTGGTAACTTCTTAATTCTGTAGCGAAGCTTTCATTCTTGCAGCGAGAATCATATTGATCTTTCATTCTGTCACTAGCTATCTGGATGTGTTGTCGGGCAAGTTCATGAATGTTGTTCATTCGTAACTTCAGGCGGTCTACGTATTCTTCGCCTGCAACATATTCCTCGGAATGTCTGCAGCCAAACTCTAGGTCGCAGGGCAAACGAACTTCACGACCCAACATCAGGCAGGTTGGTGTTTGACCTGTAGTTTCATTCACGGCCGAGCGGTAGGCCATCAGGAATAAATGAATGTGTTGGTCCCAATCTCGCTGATGTTCAGATACAACTTTGGACAAGTGTTTACCCATCGTTCGGTTCATCCTCTCGACCATTCCATCTGATTGAGGATGCAGGGGTGTTGTTCTGGTCTTATTGGCACCAATCAATTTACAAACGTTTTGGAAAAGAGCTGACTCAAAGTCTCGCCCTTGGTCGGAGTGGATCTCCAAGGGAACACCAAATCGGCTGAAGAATTCTTTAACAAGTACCTCTGCAACGGTAGCAGCTTCTTGATTCGGTAATGCATAGGCCTCGGTTCATTTCGTAAAATAGTCCATGGCTACCAGAATGTATTTATTTCCAGCATCGGTTTCTGGAAATGGACCTGCAATGTCGATTGCTACTCTTTCCATAGGACTTCCAACATTGTACTGTCTCATGGGTGCTCTCTTTTTACCAACTGGACCATTACCGGATGCACACAGTTCACATTTCCGGCACCATCTTCTTACATCATCTTTACTGTTCACCCAATAGAACCGTTCTCGAACCTTTTGCAGAGTCTTCGTAATACCAAAGTGTCCACCTGATGTACCGTCATGCAACTGACGCAATACTTCTGACACTTTACTTTTAGGTACAATCAACTGCAGCTTAGATTCTGTACCATCATCGTTCTCAAAGGTTCTGTACAGAAGATCATCTTTTAGTACCAGGCAATTCCATTGGCTCCAGTAGGCCTTGACTTCTGGACTACATGCACTAATGTTCTGCCAACTAGGTCTTTCACCTTGCTGCATCCAATCCAATACTCTTTTTATACATGGATCATCTTCTTGGGCGTTTTGTAACTGTTGGGGCTGCCATTGCTCATTAACTACGGTGGTTCGTCTCACGGGGCAAAATCGTTCCTCTAATTTGGCACAGTGATTACAATTTGCATTGCATGGTCGTCTCGAAAGGGCATCAGCATTTGAATGAACTCTTCCGGCCCTGTGTTCTATCTCATAATCATATTCTTGCAGTCGTTCTAACCATCTTGCCATCTGGCCCTCTGGATTACGGAATTGTATGAGCCATTTTAGAGCAGCGTGATCTGTTCGAAGAAGGAACTTTCTGCCGTACAAGTATTTATGGAAATGTTCGCAAGCCTTCACTACACCCAGCAGTTCTCTTCTGGTAACGCAATAGTTTCTTTCTGGTTTCGACAGGACTTTGCTGAAATAAGCGATGACTTTTTCCTGTCCATCCTGGATTTGTGAGAGAACAGCTCCTATGGCACTGTTGCTAGCATCGGTATCCAAAACAAATTTTCCTGCCTGTCCCGGGTAGCTTAATATCGGTGCACTGATCAGAGCCCTTTGTAGTTGTTCGAAAGCTTTTTGACACTCCTCACTCCATGTATATTCTTTGCCCTCCTCCGTCAACTTTGTTAGGGGCTTGGAGATATTGGCAAATCCTTTGACAAATCGTCGGTAATATATACATAGGCCAAGGAAACTTCTAATTTCATGTTTATCTTTTGGTACTGGCCAATCTTTAATTGCTTCAATCTTTTCAGGATCAGCTGTTACACCATTACTCGATACAATATGTCCCAAATACTTAACTTCTCGTCGAAACATGTGACATTTCTTCGGACTTAACTTCAAGTTCGCTGCCCTCAATCGTTGAAAGACTTCTATTAGATTCTTGGCATGTTCATCAAAGGACCTTCCAACCACAATTACATCATCCAAGTAAACCAGGCATGTTTTCCATGTTAGACATCTTAAAACTGCCTCCATTAATCTTTCAAATGTGGCAGGGGCATTACATAAACCAAACGGCATAGCCGTAAACTGCCAAAGCCCTGATCCTATCGAAAATGCGGTTTTCTCCCGATCGGCTGGCTCCATGTCTACTTGCCAATATCCACTTTTTAAATCGAGTGTGGAAAACCAACGAGAACCGGAGAGAGTATCCAATGTATCGTCTATTCTGGGCAAAGGATAACTATCTTTTTTTGTTACCGCATTGAGCTGGCGGTAGTCGATACAAAAACGCGTTGAACCATCTTTCTTCTTTACCAGAACTACTGGTGATGTCCATGGACTGTTCGATGGTTCAATTACCCCTTGTTTGTCCATATCCTTGATAATCTCTTCGGCTTCATCTCTTTTCGCAAATGGAAGTCGTCTAGGCCGTTGTCTGATTGGCTGAGCGTCTCCGGTATTTATTTTATGCGTTACTATGCTTGTTTTGCCCTTATCCTTCGTGTCAATAGCAAAAACATCTTGATACTCTATCAGCATAGACGTCACTTTTTCCGTTCGTTCATGATCAAGATCTTGGCATCTTTCAATGATCATCTCAACAAGCTCCTTTGGATACTTCGCCTTCGATGATTTCTCATTGGTATTCACAGAGCAAATTGAAGCCACGGGAACACACTGCCCGATCAAAGCTCATCTACTTAACTTGATAGCAGTTTCCCTTAAATTCATAACTCTTACAGGGATCACATCTCGAACTTTTACCAAAGTTTTCGCCGTTAGGAACTCGACATTATCCACATCTTTGACCATCCTTAAACTTCCCTCTCGGCAGTGTCCATCAAGCATGGTCATCAGAATTTTCTCACTATTACCGGGTATGGTTACGTCGCATGTAGTAAGTAAGCGGATGACATCTTCTTTGTCGTCGTGAAAGGGCAACTCTTCACCATTGATCTTGAGAACTCCATTTTGAACATCCAATATTGCCCCCACTTTCCTTAGTACGTCCATCCCCAATATGAATTCGTCGGAGATCTCGGCAATTAATACTTGATGTTCAACTGTGGTCTGGCCAATGGATACTGACATATTAGCCTCGCCATATGTATTAATTAGCTCACCAGTCGCTGTTCTAAGCTTTACTGTTGCAGGTGATAATTTATTATGGTCTCGTACTACATCTGGACGTGCGATAGTTCTCGTTGCACCTGTATCCACCAAAAATGATCTACATCTATTACTGATACGACCTTCGACGTATAAGTTGTGGATTCCACCGGAGGACGTAAGGTTGACAGTTACTATGGGGGCTCTAGTTCTCGAGGTCGGCAGTTGCCCCTTATTGTCGACCCGCTCTAGTTTTCCGACGGCTGTACGATCTTCTTACAATTACGACGAATGTGGCCTACGTCTCCACAATTCCAACATCTAGGCTCGCGTCTCTTTGGCATCTGATTACTTAATACTCTCCGTATCATTTCCTCCAGACGTTCATCGTTGTGTTCGTCACTTTCTTCAATGGTTCTTACTCTATGGCCTCGTGAAGTTTGACTAGCCGTTTCGTGTTCCAATGCAATAGCAAGTGCTTCATCTAAAACTTTCGGCCTTGCTAGTCGTAAAGCTTTCTGTAGTTCATTATCTTTCAGCCCATTGACGAAGGTATCTACTGCAATTTCTTCTAAAACGCTGTCTGGCACCTCTGGATAAGCCAACCGCACCACACGAGCCACATCTGCTTCAAATTCTTGAAGATTCTCACTTGCTCGTTGACTTCTACTTCGCAGTTGTGCTTTGTATACTTGTTGTAGATGGGCATCTCCATAGCGTTTTTCTAGACGAGTGAACAAGGTCTGGTAACAATTTTCTTGACCCTTAGGAATTGATCTTAATATATCTGCAGCATCACCTCGCAAAGCAGCAGTCAAGGAAACAGCCTTTTCCTGTTCGGTCCAATGATTGGCGGTCGCAATAGCTTCAAATTGTCTAAGATATATGGACCAAGAGGACTTTCCATCGAATGGTGGTAATTTGAATCTCATATTATGCGACGTTTCGTCTCTCGGTAGTTCATCTTTCACTACAGGATCTAACGCTGCTGCATTAACTGATGGTTGTACTTTTGTATCGGTTATCATGCTCTCTAGTTGTTTGATCTTTTCTTCTACGGTCTCTACACTTTTCTGCATCTTATCGAATGTTCTAGAAACTTCTTCAAATTTCTCGTCATTCTGTCTACAAACGTCTTTAATTACTTGAGAAACACTTTCAAATTTCTCGTCGCTTTTTCTAGAAGTTTCATCGATCTTTTGAGAAACACTTTCAAATTTCTCGTTGTTCTGTCTACTAACTTCTTCAAGTTTCTCGTTATTCTGTCTAACTTCTTCAAGTTTCTCGTCGCTTCTTCTAGAAGTTTCATCGATCGTTTCAGAAACAGTTTTTAATTTCGAATAGATTACTTGTTCTGCTGACTGGAAGTGGAACGTCTTTGGGTCTTCTCCGTTCTTCGTGAGGACATCCTCGAGTCGTGCTTGTAGGACTATCTTGAGCCCACTGCTGTCCAGATCCCGTTCCTCTAGCTGTTCACGGAGCTGTTTTACTGTAAGTTCTTGTAGCAACATCTTTGGTCGGCACACACGTACTTTCCAAAATGTCTTTTAACAGTCTTTCCGAATACCGAACAATCAACGCACTTTAACTATTCCCGACGAATAAAGTCCAAAAGTCTTTTAAAGTCTTTCCGAATACCGAACAATTAACGCACTCCGGTTATTCCCGACGAATAAAGTTCAAAAGTCTTTTAAAGTCTCTCTGTAATTCACTTATTTATATCGGACTAAGTTAACCGAACACCGACACCAACTGTAACGTGACTATTGTAATTACTTATAATTACAATAAAACTAGCGGTTCGTATTTATATACGACTTTATTTATATTTATACAAGTTTACTTTACAAACTTTAGCTTAAGACTAAACTGTATTTACAAATATGCCCGTATTTATACCCATTTGTTATTCTGGAACAATCGACGCCCATCTCTAGCTATCAGCGTGTTCCGCCTACGGGTCGTACGTTCGAGAAGTCCCTCCTCCTTTCCGCCGAGGCCTAGATCATTCGATTACGTCATTCTCGAGGTGTTTACTGTTATACGGCGGTCGGCCAAGATTTCTCTTTTGTTACAATATCTATTTTTGTCTTTCGTTTAACTATTTTAAAGGACTTATTTTGTTCCTATTTTAAATTAACTTATTGTAAAGCCGAAAAGTGAGATAAATTATTATTTAAGCCCCACAATTCAAAATGAAATTATTAGAAACTAAAAAAACTCCAAAAAACTCGTTGGAACTTTACCGAGCTAAGTAGATAGGACGTGAATTATAAATTGTAAAATTCCCTCATCTTCCCTCATCTTCCTTAGTCTCAGCATCCGTTATAACTTGCAAATTGTAGAAGCCTCGAAGGTGTTACCAGAGAAGGTTCCCATTGCTTTCAGTCTGGTAGGATGTAGAATAACATTTTTGGATGTTGTCTTATGTGCTATTAGATTGAAAACTTAGTTTTTTGCTACCAGTTGCCGCTAGGGCATCCCTGCCATTTCGTTCGTTGCCGTGACTGCACGCCGGAGTTTGTCCTAATTGGGTCAGAGAGAGCAGCATATGTGCATCCTGATGAGAGACTAATAAGTTTCGAAACCGGTAGAGGTGCTTGCTGCACTCTCTGATTGAACTGGAATAATGATGCGGCTGTAGTTTCGTGTTGTAACGAAATTGAAAATGGTTATTCATTTTTGATAAAAAAGACTCCGTTTGTGCGATTATTTTGGATACAATTCGAGACATGGCCATTGATTAATAACCTACACAGTTTTTACCCACTACCTGGGTAGTTTTTAATCAATGACATGACGAAATCTGACAACTTTCTGTAGTTTTTGGAAAAGGGCCCAGCTACAAACACTGACACGGGGCCCCTGTGGGGCTAGGCTACGGCACTGTGCGATATGTCATTGTTTTAAGTATACCTAATTTATTTTTATTTCTTTATTTTTATTACGTGAAAAGAATTTTGCATTGATCTAAAAACGTCTTTTCTTCTTCTTTCTGTGTAGACATGACTGTCTGTTTTTTCAATGTACCTCCAGTAAGTTGTCGTTCCATCGTTTTCGTTGTCTTCCCACTGTTCGTCTTTCTATTGGGGAACCGCCTCTCGCCGTGCTTACTACCCTAATTGTTGTCATTCGGCTTAGTGCGCACCTACATTGGATCCGTTTTTCTCCGATCCGATCATATCAGATCAGATCCGATCCGATCCGACAGGCGGCGCCTACATTGGATCCGTCTTTCTCCGATCAGATCAGATCCGATCAGACCGGTTTTCCGGCGAGGGTGCCTACATTGGTTCAGTAATCTTCCGAACACCGACCACCGACAATGAGTTCCGATGAAGTTGTGTTAAGGAGATGATGACATTGAATTCATTTAAACATGTTAGCTTGCAACCCCTAACTTGCAACCAGTTTGCAACCAGTTTGCAACCAAATTGCAACCAAATTGCAACCAACTTGCAACTAAAATTGCAACTCAACTTGCAACCAATCGGAATGAAACCAAACACTTCTCGATGAGAATAGGAGAAGCTACTCCCGACGTCGGCCGATATCGGATCTGATCTGATCGGATCGGAGAAAAACGGATCCAATGTAGGCACCCCCATTTAATACTATGGGTTTATTTTCTATTCCGACGTCGGCCGACGTCGGATCTGATCTGATCGGAGAAAATCGGATCCAATGTAGGTGCGGCCTTATGCGGTCGTTCCGTTCTACTCTTCTGGTTTTTAGCCAGTTATTAATGTTGTGGGCCGAAATAAAGGAGTACATTTTTTAGTTGAAAATAACTTTTTTGTTTTTTGGGCGATTTAATTTCTTTTTGCAGCGCTATTAGCCTAACATGTCCTTAACATGACTGCAAATTTGGAAGCAAAAATAACGTACAGGGTCGGACTTATAAAAAAAATTATGTAACGGCGCAATTGAGCTCGTTGCAAATGAAAACTGTATTAGCTAAAATTGAACTGATATACTCTTTTGGCAGGTTAATTATCCAGAACTCTTCAGTAAAAAGGAAATTTTTGAAAATTATCGAATTTGCAAATTATCATTTTTTAAAAAAGACTAAGTTTTCACTCTAATGGTATATACAACAACATAATGCTATTCTACATCCCACCAGAATGAAAACAATGGAAACCTTCTCTGGTTACACCTCCGAGGCTTCTACAATTTCCAAGCCATACGGATGCTGAGACTAAGGAAGATGAGGGAATTCTACAATTTACAGTTCACATCCCATCTGCTCAGCGCGGTAAAGTTCCAACGAGAATGCTTCCCTTCGTACTCCAATCAGAGTAAATGTACCTAAATCAAAAATGAATAACCATTTTCAATTTCGTTGCAAAACGAAAATACAGCCGAACCATATTCTAGTCCAATCAGAGAGTGCAGCAAGCACCTCTACCGGTTTCGAAACTTATTAGTCTCAAGTAGAGGTGCTTGCTGCACTCTCTGATTGGACTAGAATATGGTTCGGCTGTATTTTCGTTTTGCAACGAAATTGAAAATGGTTATTCATTTTTGATTTATCATTTTTTTATTAAATTAGGAAAATATAACATTTTAACAAATAACACATTTATGAAAACAGTTTAATAATTTTAAAACTTAGACTAAAATATTATGAATGTGTCCACCATTATTGTTTACCACTTCTTGAAGTCGTCTGCGTAATAAATTGATAGCCCCATTTATTACACTCTGTTCAAAATTTTTCCAAACAAACTGCATTCTTTCTTTGAGCTGTTCAATGGTTTCAAATTGTTGTCCGTCATACAAGTTTTGTTCGAAAATTTCCCAAATTGAATAGTCAACCGGATTTAATTCTGGGCTGTTAGGTGGCCACATCTCTGGCTCAATATAGTCCGGGTAATTTTCATTCAAGAATATCCTTGTATTGTGGGAAGTGTGCGAAGGAGCACCATCCTGCTGGAAAGTGTTATCATCACATACTTCTTCAATTTCAGGTAATAGGTGCTGCAAGATTTGTTCTTGATATGTTTCTAAATTAAGTTTTACCCCGGCATCAACAAAAATCAGACGAGATTTTCCCAACATGGATACTGCAACAGAGACCATTACACCTTTTGAGAAATGACTTTTTTCAATTAAAAGATGCTCTAGTGGAATTTCTCTCTTAAATTGTACGTCGTAATATACCCTATTATTTTGGGTATTTTTAGGAGGCCGTAAATAAAACATGTTTTCATCTGAAAACCATATTTTTCCATATTTTTTTATGTCTTCACGAGAGCGGAATTTTCTTAGTAGCAAATTACATGTTTCCAGTCGTTTTTCTCGTACATTGGCAGTAAGTCTTTGACAGTAAACTTTTTTAAATACTTTAAGAGGCAATCTTCTTTAATGATTCTTCGAATTGATGTGCGGGAAATCCTAGTTTCTTTTGCGATTTTCCTTGTTCCAACAGATTGGCCAGGTTGCATATTTTCTAAAACAACCCTTACTCTAGCAATATTTTCTTCAGTTCTTGAGGTTCGCTTCATTCCTCTTCCACTTTTATGTTCAATAGACCCATGGGTTTCCCTTAAATGTCTTAAGAACTTTCCTATCGATCCAATATGCCAATTTTTCTCAGGAAATGCATTTACAATTTTTCTTGCACCATAATTATATTTTTCACGGTAATATTTAATTAATATTCTGTCCTCTTTGTTTAAAAGTGGCACTATGAACTGATCAATTTACTTATATAACTATAAATGTCAAACAAATTCCATGGCAACCTAAGCAGTAATGGCTTACTAAGTAAAATTGACATATTTGAGCATTTGAGAAATTCTTAAGACATTTAACAAAAATTACCTACTGCTAATATGAGACAAAAACGATGGAAAAGATGTAATTTAGTGTTAAGAAGGTTTCGTTCTGGTGAACATATTAGAAAAGTACTCGAATAAGATTTCCTAATTTAAATAAAAAAATGATATTTTACAAATTCGGGATTTTTTAAAATTGTATGGGGCGTGTTCTGATTATTTAATTTTGTGTAATTTTGAAAAATTTCCTTTTTACTGAAGTGTTCCGAATAGTTAACCTACCAAAAGAGCATGTCAGTTCAATTTTAGCTACGATAGTTTTTATTTGCAACGAGCTCAAATACACCGTTACATAAATTTTTTAAGTCCGACCCTGTACGTTATTTTTCTTCCAAATTTTTAGTCATGTTAAGGACATGTTAGGCTAATAGCCCTGCAAAAAGAAATTAGATCGCCCAGAAAACAAAAAAGTTATTTTCATCTAAAAAATGTACTCCTTTATTTCGGCCCACAGTGTACACCTTGCATCTCCGTCGTATATCTGCCCTTCTAGCTCTGCTCCATAGTCTCTTACCATCGATTTTTCGAAGGGTTTTTATCTCTGCTGTTTCTAGCATTCTTTTTGTCCTCTCTGTACCAGGTCGTGCTTCTGCCGCGTAAATTGTGCCTTTCATTTCTTTTCAGATATTATTTCTCCATATTGTTTCATTTAGGCAACCTGCGGCTCTCTTTTATTCACTTGATCTTCCACTTCGATTTCGATCTTTCCATAGCTAGATAGTGTGGTGCCTAGATATGTAAACCCTATGACTTGTTCTATTATCTGACCCTCCAGTTCTAATTTAAATCTTAGTATATTTGCTGTTATAACAATGCATTTGGTCTTTTTGGGGAAATCAATAAATTTTCTGGTGGTTGTATTAAATTGGTGCAGCATACGTTGTAAATTATCTTCACTTTGAGAGTATTGCATCGTCTGCATAGCAGATTATTTTAAATTGTTTTTCTCCCATTTCTTATCCTTTTTTAGTTCTTATTTTTTTATTATTTCATCCATGATCAGATTGAACAATAGAGGACGCAGAGAATCCCCCTGTCTTATACCATTGTCAGGTTCAATTGGGTCAGTTAGGTCTTCTTCTATATACAGGGTGTCCAGAAACTCTCCCGACAAACGAAGACTGGAGATTCTTGAGCTAATTTTAAGACAATTTAACCCAATTCACCTAGTCCGAAAATGCTTCCTAAGGGAGATAGAGCTCTTTGAAGATGGCGTCTTGGAATTAGTTTTTCTTAAATATCTCCAGAACGCTTCTATTTAGAAAAACGAAAACCGGTACACTTATTTATCTTCCAGAGATAAATCAACTACATCAATTAAGAATTTCTAGTAACGGTCATCGGCGCCCGTTCTGGGTAGGGCAACGGTTATTTTATCGTATAACTTTTCTATCTTTAACTTCTAAGCATTTTTTATACTAGATTATTAAATTGCAAGGTATTCTAGTACTAAAAGGTACTATTGCTTTAAGCCGGTAGGATGCACCGTTTTCTAGAAAAATCGATTTGAAAATTTTTCGTTTGTTGATTTTGAAAAAAAATTTTCAGTAGTAATTGCACAAGAGCTCTAAAATTATTGAATTTTTCCCGAGTGACACTTTGACAGTTTTAATTATGTCAAAGTGTCACGAGGGCAAAAATTCTATATTAATTTTAGAGATCGAGTGCAATTTGTTGCGATTATTTCATGAATAAAACTGTTCAAAACCAAAATTTTATTGTAATTTATTTTAAGTACAAATTAGTACAATTAAACAAACAGTTGTTATAAATATTAATTTGACGGTTGAAAGTCAGCACTTTTATAATTTTTAAAACATTAATTGTCATTAATGTCACTGAATGTATTTTTTCGTAGCAACGAAGGGCATCTGACGTAATATACTTGACGACGGGAAATTATCAAAAATTATCGATTTAATTTAGATTTCTGTAGCTTTCTATTGGTCAGAATCTCCTATGAATGAAATAATCGTATATAATATCACAAAAGAGAAAATTTTGCCGGCAATATTTTCGACTGTTATGAAAGTTTGTCGATCGGATAGCTCAGTGCGACTAGCGGCTGACCCACACTTCACTTCGCCGTGAGGTATGAGAGTTCAAGCCCAGCCCAGCCCATCGGAAAAACAAAAAGGCTAACGCGTCAGTATAAAATTCTAAATATGAATCTGGCGCTTAGAATGGAATATGCGGGCATCTGATCGACCTATGAGAGAGCAGTACGGCAAGGGATAAGGGCTTGCGGCTCGGTGATACTCCCCCATAGATCCCTACCGAAGGGCGTTGACGCCTAAGAACGGTGTATACATCATGAAAGTTTGTTGCCTGGCAATTTTCGCGAATTAAATTTTGACTTAAATTTTGTCAAAATTGCATAAGCGAAAATTACCAAAAGGCAATGAACTTGAACGAAACCAGGAGAAAATTTTGCCGGTAAATAATTTTCTCTCGAATGATATTCGACAAGACTATTTCACGAGACAATTAATGCACCATATCAACGAAATATAATCTTTATTTATTTGTTATTACCAGACACTTTCGTGACGGATCTGTCATAATTTTGTCGCTGAGAAATCACGTCGCTAAGGAGTTTTGTCAGTAGGAAACGATGCGTTGCTATGACGTTTTATCAGTTAAACACAGTCTAGTGAAATAGTCAAAAAAAACCATTTAGTAAAACGAAAATTGGTACGTTTATTTATCTTCCATAGATAAATCGATTTCCTTAGTTGCGAAATTCTAGTACCGGTCATATGCGTCCGTTTTTGTGTTTAATTTTTAAGCATTTTTGACACTTGATGATGACATTATGAGGTATTCTAGTACTAAAAGTTACTCTTTATTAAGTCGGTAAAATACACCTTCTTTTTTTGAAAAAAAATTTCAAAATTTTGTCAAGTTCAATAAACGAAAAATTTTCAAATCGATTTTTCTAGAAAACGGTGCATTCTACCGCCTTAAAGTAAGAGTACCTTTTAGTACTATAATACCTCACAATTTAAGAATCCAGTATTAAAAATGCTTAGAAGTTAAAGACAAAAAAGTTATGCGATAAAATACCAGTTGCCCTACCCAAAAAGGGCGCCTATGACCGGTACTAAAAATTTGTAATTAATGGAATCGATTTATATCTGGAAGATAAATAAGCGTACCAGTTTTCGTTTTTCTAAATAGAAGCGTTCTGGAGGTATTTAAGAAAAACTAATTACAAGACGCCATCTTCAAAGAGCTCTAGCTCCCTTAGGAAGCATTTTTGGACTAGGTGAATTGGGTTAAATTGTCTTAAAATTATCTGAGAAACCTCCTGTCTTCGTTTGTCGGGAGAGTTTCTGGACACCCTGTATATAGATAAAATAGTGTTCACAGCTGATTAAGTTAGAACACAAACTTTGAGATTCTTTGGGAAAAACAGCTGAAAGAATAGGCTAAGTGTACTCTTTATTCCTTTATTGATCCAATATTTCGTCGATAGTCATCGACACCATCAGGGATAAGCTACAAATAGTTTTACATGAGAATTGACAGTTTATTTAAAAAAGTTGATTTTACTTACAATTTGAGATTAGTGCCGTAATGAAAGCTGGTCAATGTTATAAAAAAGTGTATAAGTTTTCTTACAAAAAACATATAGTGTATATCTGTCGTAGGCAAGTATGAAATGCAGACATTCTGGCAAAAGCCTAGTCATTTTTGTAATGACTAGGCAGTTTGTATAACGTTTTCATTTTTACAAAATGACTTCACACTTTTAGGCATTTGCAAAACCACCGGAAATGTGAACATTTTTACAATACAATTCTGTCAAAGCGTAATTTTATTTTGAAACAACATTGCAATTAAGATTATGTTTATAAAATTTATTAAATTTAAATAATTAATGCTATGAAATTATTACACCCAGTGATTCTTAAACCTTTATTTTAGAGTAGGGCACAAATATTATTATAAAAATGTTAACTTAAATAATTAAAGAACTTTTTTAATTTCATTAAATATTTTGGAGTTTAACCATTATTTTACTGAACTTATTGCACGAGTATTGACGAGTCCATTGCACTAATTTGCATAAATAATAAAATAAAACTATAACACAATAACAAAAATAAACAACATAACCTAAACTTATATATGATCTGTGCCTAAATTGCAACACTGTTTCAAAATTAAATTACCCTTTCCGGCAGTTTTGCAAACGCCTAAAAGCGTGAAGTCATTTCGTAAAAATGAAAACGTTATACAAACTGCCAAGTCATTACGAAAATGACTAGACTTTTGCAAAAATACCTGAATTTCGTACTTGCCTACGGCATATCCACAAAACCGGTACAAAAACAACAAAAAACAAGTGTTTTCTTGTATGCATCGGACAGAAACTCTAGACAGAGAACTTGTTTTTGTCAGGGGCGGTCCGTCAGGGTAGGCAAGGTAGGCGCCGCCTAACCTCTTCAAATGTACAATAATAAATTATTTATTAATATAAATTACTTATTTCAAAACTGTAATTTATAAATTTTGGTACAATACCTAAGTATCTAAAAATCTAAAACAAAACAAAGCTACTTTTTAATTCATCTCCGAAGTTGTAATAATTATTGTACGCTCCCCGTAGCGTAGCACTACTACGACGGCTCTACCCTAGGGCAGGCGCTTTTAAAAGTAGCCGGACAGAATTTGCATTTGTCTCACTCTTTACGCTAAGCACAGCGCTGTAATTATTGTCGCTTGCCTGGCCGTGGTGGCGAGCATTTCCAATATTTTCGGGCTATAGGTAGACTAGATTTTTTGCGCCTTAGACATTGGTTGTGCCGAGCTGCATCTTGGGACTGCCAATTGCATGTTTTAGGATCCTGACTACCAATTCTGAAAAAAAAAACGAAAAGTTCGAATTTTGTCATGAAATTTGGTATGTGGGGTTAGAATAATATTTCTAACAATTTTTCCAAATAACTTTTTGCGATATCTCTAACGCGAAACAAAATATTGAAAATTCGTCCTGTTTGTGAATTCGCAGTAGGCCGCGTTTAAAATTTAAATTTCACTTGACTATCTTAAAAAATGTAAACCATCAAAATGAGTGACTGCAAAATTTCAAATTTGTATTTATTTTGATAGCCGAAATATAAGGGTGTCTTCATCTTAAATGTAAATGCGACACACTGTATACAGGGTGTTTAGTAAAGAATGGGCCATAGCTTAGCCCTAGATTCCTGAGGTTAAAATATGTCGATTTAAGCTTACTTACCTTAGTACGAAAGTTGATAATAACCGAAATACAGGGTGTCAAAGTTAAACTTTTATTTTATTTATTCTTGAATATTTCCTAACAGGCATGGGATAATAACACAAAATTTGGTAAGCGGCGATTTTTTGGGACGAGAAATCTAAATTCGCCACCAAAAATGATGTATTATCCAGAGGACGCCACACACGCCTTTCAACGCTCATTTAATAGGTTCAATTTTTTTATTACCCACTCTACATACTGTTTAAATCAAAAATTTTATTATGTTAATATATTTACTTAAAAAAAGTATGCTACTACATTCATCTCGCTAAACTCAACCGTTTTCGAGATAAACGCATTTTAAATCTGCGAGGCAACATAATTTTTTGCATAATATCAGTGTAGTTACACCCGAAAAATAACTTAAAATCATAAAAATTTACAAAAATGTATCTCAAATTTCTTCAAATGGAATTTGCGATGCAATGACATAAATATAAGAACTGGCACAATTATTAAGGTTTCAAGTTTATTTTTCGGGTCTAACTACAATGATATGCAAAAATTATGTTATATCGCAGACTTAAAATGCGTTTATCTCGAAAACAGTTGAGCTTAGCGAGATGAATGTAGTATACCTTTTTTAAGTAAAAATATTAAGAGAATAAAAATGTTGATTCAAAAAGTACGTGGAGAAGGAGATAAAAAAAATTGAACGTATTAAATAATCGCTAAAAGACGTATGTAGCGCCCTCTGGGTAATAGATCATTTTTGGTGGCAAATTTAGATTTCTAATCCCAAAAACCCCGCTTACCTACCAAATTTCGTGTTGTTATCCCATGTCTGTCAGGAAATATTCAAGAATAAATAAAATAAAAGTTTAAGTTTGACACCCTGTATTTCGGTTATTATCAACTTTGGTACTAAGGTAAGTTAGCTTAAATCGACCAATTTTAAGCTCAGGAATGTAAGGTTAAGCTATGGCCCATTCTTTACCAAACACCCTGTACCTATATAGGTATGTACATATTAGGTTTGTTCTAGCAAACAGTCAAACTAGTCAGAAACCGTCAGCAAACAGTTGGTCAGTGAGAGAACATAATACAGTCCCCAGTGCTATCCCGTCTACTCGCTCTGGTCCACTATTCGCTGATGGTTTCAAACCGTTTGAAACTGATGCTAGAACAAACCTATTATTATATTATATACTATACCTATGTGTCGCCTACCCGTATACTGAAGTCACGAGCCACCACTGGTTTTTGTGCTGGGCGACCTCTTTTTCTTTTTCCTTAGGGATTCCACTCTAGGGCAGTTTTTGCAATACTGGAACTATCTTTTCGGAATGTGTGACCTATCCACCCCCACTTTCTGGACTTTATTTCATTTTCTACCCTCTTTTGTTGGGTCAGGTGTAGCAGATCTTCGTTTCTGATGGTGTTTGGCCAGAAAATACGGACAATTCTTCGTAGACATTTGTTAACAAAAGGTCTTCTTCTACTGTTACTTTTATTTTGTTGTTCTGGTAGACATTTTCGATCGTTGTAATTATACCTAGAGGTACGTTTCTTGCGTACAATAAATGAATTACGTCCTTTAACTTCATTCTGTTATATACCTTCTTAAGGTCCACGAAACATAAATATCGTCGGTTACATAAGCAAATTGCCTAAGTCCATTTTTTCCAAAAATTGTTTTTTGGTGTCATCTAGTAGTAAACGGTAAAAGCTACCGCCTGACAATTCCCACAAGCGCCATTATTATTTTATTTCGCGCCAATTTCGCTAAACGAATTTTGCTGATGTCCAAATGTTCTTTCCCATTCATAAGAATATTGCCTATGTCAGTGTTTTTGAAGTTGTTTTGATTGAAAACGTTAGAAAATGTAAGTAAATAAATATATTTTGATTATTATTATTAATATGGATATAGTATAATAACTAGAAAGTTTGTGTAAATATTTTGTTTAATTAATTTTGGTCAATTATGTATTGTATGGAGTTAGGCAATTTTCTTTTTTTTACTTTTGTTCAAAAGTTTTTTGTCTCTCCTGTAAAATTTTCAATTTGTGACTTGGGCAATTTGCTTATTAAACCGACGATATGCCTGTTTGTTGTATTCTAATGACGTCTCTTGAACCTGGTTTATATAATAAATCTCTAAATATAGCATGATCTTCCCGATCTAAAACCTTGTTGTTCTTCTGCTAATGTTATAATTTTATTCAGTTGTTCGTTATAAGTGTGGTTGTTAATTTTAATGTTGTGTTTAATAAATTAATTCCTCTGTAATTCTACGGGTCCCATTTGTCTCCCTTTTTGAAGACAGATATTAAGATGCTTAATCTCCATTCTGGTGGTATTCTGTTTTGTTCTATTATTTTTTTGGATTAGTTTTAATAGTTGTTTGGTCATATCTTGTCCTCGGTACTTTAGGAGTTCATTCGATATTCTGTCCTCCCCTGGTGATTTTATATTTTTTAATTTTCTTAGTGCTTCCTCTGCCTCTGTTTTTTGTTTTTTCAATGCTGATTTGTTCGTTTGTCGTCACTTTAGGTGCGGGTGGTTCATTATCGTCAACTTTAATAGCAAATAGAGATCGAAAGTAGTTTGTCCATGTTTCCGTCTGAATGTGTTTCATTTTTATTACTTCGTTCATCTCTTTTCTTTGTCCTCTGATCATTCTCCATATTTCCTTTTGTGTTCCGTAGAAGTTGTGTTCCATCTGTTTTGAGAAGCTCTCCCAGTGTCTAAAAACTTAATAGTTTAAAATCTCCTTACTGATATGTAATTTTCAATTATCTACTTTAATAATTAGTATTTTTATATAGTTTTATGTATTTATTCCAGAAACCTGCCCAACCCTTAATAACATATGGAGAACCAACAGGAGAAGGAGAATTTCCTTGGCATGCAGCCCTCTATCACGCAAGAGGAATAGACCTAACATACATATGCGGCGCAACTCTTATTACTAGATATCATTTGATCACTGTAGCCCACTGTGTAACAAGATTGAAGACGCAAAATGCTTTATCTCCATCTAGTCTCATGGTATATTTAGGTGAGTTTTTCTATCATATCAAAGTATATTTTGCATTAATCTAATTTAAACAGAAGGTTCCACGTCGCAGAAGTAGAAATTAGGAGGGGAGTTAGACAAGGATGTGTTTTGTGCCCCTGCTATTAAATCTTTATTCCGAATTTCTATTTAAAGGGGCACCGGAAGATTCCAAGGACGGAGTCAAGGTGAATGGCGTAAACATCAACAGCATTAGATACGCCGATGACACGGTGTTGATTGGGGATTCCGACTTAGGTTTACAATGACTCATGGACAGGAACAACTCGATCTGTGAGCAATTCGACATGAAAATAAACATTAAGAAAACCAAGGTGATGTCAGCCCGAAAAAAACAGAATGTATCTCAACCTTGCACAATAAACGGGCACATTTTAGAAGAGGTCAATAAATTCAAGTACCTACCTGGGGTGTTGGATCAATAGCAGCCTAAATCCTGATCTAGAAATAAAACTGATTATTTTTTAATGATTTTAATTTCCAATCATGTAGTAAGATTTTTGATCACGTTTTTAATTCTGCCCGACCAGATTATTATTATACTGGGAATAATCTATACTTTGCTGCTTGCATTAGTTTCACCTTCAGCAGGTACTTTGTTAGTTGTGGTTTTCCATCGTCGTCTAAAAATTCATTAAACAGTTCAATTGCGTCTATGGATGTTCTAATTGATTCTTCGGTGTTCCCTATGTGAGGGATCAGGTTCCCTGTAGTTTTCAGTTCGAATTTCTCTCTTATCTTCTCGTTGTTATGTTCGACTTGTTTTTTCGTAGTTCTGTTTTTACCTTTTCAATTTTTTCTCCAATTTTTACAATAATATCTGTAATAAGTTTGTCTTTGCTGCCTTACAGCTGTTACCTTGGTATATTTTATACACTGACCTAAACTGTTCTGTGGTAGTTCTGAGTTTTTCCGCCCATTTACCTGTGATTAGTTTATTTTTCCTTCGCTCTATAGGGTACTTTGTAAGATTCCGCTGTAATATACTTATAGTTGTGCTATAATGTAATATAGTATGTTATGTGTGCTGCCGGTAATGACATATGGAGCAGAGACACTGACTCTAACCAAGGCAACAGCGTCCAAAATGCGGATTGCTCAAAGGCGTATGAAAAGATCCATGCTGGGCGTAACCCTACGGGATAAAATAAGAAATGAAGATCTCAGGCAAAGAACCGGTATCCAGAACCAGATGTTATAGAACGTATCACCAGGCTCAAATGGAACTGGGCAGGACACGTCGCCAGGCTGAAAGATTCAAGATGGACACGAAAGCTGATGGAATGGAGACCAAGAGAAGATAAACGCAGTAGAGGAAGGCCGCCTACACGATGAACAGATTGTAAAGGTTTATCAACATCCAAAATTGAGATCAAGACATATTCATTTAATTCTTAAATGTACTAGAAACAAAACCAAAACATACACATTTGTTTACATTTTAGTAAGTGACCTAGATTTGTTAGAAGCACCAGTCGACAATAATGCATAGTCAACTAATTCATATTTTTGTATGTCATGGTCAAGCTGAATCGGCAATATAAACAAACTACATGTTACAAGTTTGTTTATATACTTATACATGAAGGCACCGTGATTCATTCTAATTGATTCGTTAATTAAATATCATTCTTAATCCAGATGCACTCGTAGATGGTTTTACCGTGAGCACACCAACTCGTTACCGATAATTAGTAGTGTTCAATAAATAAAGTATGGACAAATAGTGTATTCCTAACAACCAACCCTCTTCTCAGAGTAACTACCCCATCACGACAACGTATTCTTTTATAAGATGATATCAGGTGGATTAGTAAAAACTGGCAACAATCAGCACAAAACCGTGAAGTGTGGAAACAATTGGGGAGACCTATGTCCAGCAGTGCACGTGAATGGGTTGGATGATGATGATAGTTATAGTTATATCTTCCAGAATACGTTGAAATCTTTCCTCGAACATAAATTTGGCTTGGCCTGACCACGTTATTCAATAGTAGTGGGAGACCGGGGCAGAACGGGATACTAAGAAAGAAAAAATCATTGCAAGAAAACTAAACTGTGTATTCAAAAATAACAAAGTCAGACAGGATCACTTGCTATTAAACTTCATATAACTTACGTTATTTATAATTAAAATTGCTTAGTTATTTGGTTATAAAGAACTTAACTTATCAGTGCGAAATTCCCATTTTGCCCCGGTTACGGGGCAAAACGGGAAATGCTACGGGGCAAGATGGGAATGTATTTTAGTCAGGCTGGCAAAGTCCATAAATATGAGCACCTTCGTCTTCATCCTCAAAACTTGCGCAGGAATTATGAGCCCATCCATGGCAGACACTACACACTACCCATCCTTCAGTTGACTGCAAGTATCCACAGTAGATGCAAACACAATCTTCATCATCTTCTGATGAGGCAGTGTCCATCCCGTTTTCTTCTTTAGTTTTCTTTGATTTTTGAAGTTATACTTCTTTAGGCGCGATTGAGAGTAAATTTTTATTTTTCTGGGCGCATGCGCACACAGACAGTATGGTATAAACGTTATACGGGATCTGATTGGGTGTGAAAATCATCTGTCAATAATTGTTCAATATGGAGATTTTGGATAAACCAAGTAATGTTGTGTATATTAGTTTTTATTGTTGTGATGGCAGAGAAAAATGCAAGTTTATAATATTGTAGTGACTTTTTAAATAGTTTTTAAAAGCGATGTTTCAGTATCCTAATAAAAAATTCCATAGGTAGGACCTACCTATTTGGAAAATTTAAAAAGAACCTACTAAAACAGTATGTAATGCTTTGATTTAGATAATTTGATTATCATCAAAATTTCTATCAATATTCACCTAATACACTCACCGGCAGAGAAAACGGGCACCCCAAAAAATGGGTCATTTTTAATGTCTTGTATTTCCTAAGCCTGATGTCCGATTTAAGTAATTTTTTTAATATGTTATAGCCTTATTCTTTATCAATATCGCTGTAATAATATTGTTGCTAGACAGGTACATTGTCATTGTATACAGGGTGTACGAATCAAACTGTGTTTTTTTCTCAAACTTTGGAACACCCTGTGGAATGTTCTAGCTTTTTTAAAATACTAAAATTAAAACCCAACTATAGCCACATATTTTCTTAACATTCTGTTTTTTTATTCATTCGCTTATGTTGGATAATAAAAAAGTTAGGCACTTTAACAACTACCCCTGTTTTTCGTCAATACAGGGTGTTTTTCAATAAGTACGGCAAGCTTTAAGGGGTAATTCTGCATGATAAAATAATGACAGTTTGCTTTATAAACTTATGCCTGCAAATACTTCGTTTCTGAGATAGGGGGTGTTCAAAATTGTTCTTACAAACTGACGATTTATTTGTTGCTCTAAAACGGTTTGTGATATGCAAATGAAATTTGGTAGGTTTTAAGAGCTAGTTATTGCGCATTTTTTGGCATACAATTGAGAATTTTATATTCACCATTGGCGTGCATACGGGATATATCTAAAATATTTATACCCGTATGCACGCCAGTGGTGAATATAAAATTCTTAATTGTATGCCAAAAAATGCGCAATAACTACCTCTTAAAATCTACCAAATTTCATTTGCATATCACAAACCGTTTTAGAGAAATAAATAAATCGTCAGTTTGTAAGAAAAATTTCAACACCCCCTATCTCGGAAACGAAGCATTTGCGGGCATACGTTTATAAAGCAAACTGTCATTATTTTATCATGCAGAATTACCCCTTAAAGTTGGCCGTACTTATTTAAAAACACCCTGTATTAACGAAAAACAGGGGTAGTTGTTAAAGTGCTTAACTTTTTTATTATCCAACATAAGCGAATGAATCAAAAAACAGAATGTTAAGAAAACCTGAGGCTATAGTTTGGTTATAATTTCAGTATTTTGTAAAAGCTAGAACATTCCACAGGGTTTTCCAAAGTTTGAGAAAAAAAACAGTTTGATTCGTACACCCTGTATACAATGACAATGTACCTGTCTAGCAACAATATTATTACAGCAATATTGATAAAGAATAAGGCTATAACATATTAAAAAATTACTTAAATCGGACGTCAGGTTTAGGAAATACAAGACATTAAAAATGACCCATTTTTTGGGGTGCCCGTTTTCTCTGCCGGTGAGTGTATATTGTTTTCTTACTCTATGTTTTGTTGTATTCTAATATTTCTTTCAATTCTAAATAATTTCAATTCAAAATTAAAATAATTTGGTTAAATTCAGAACCGTCAAAAGTTTAATCCGTTTAGTTAGTTGATATTCGCACATGATGACACATGGTCTCCGTGGGTAAAAATTTAAGGTGAATGAATTTCAATACTAACTGCGCTGGTAAGCGGGTTCGAACCCCAATGGAAACTTTTATTTTTTTTATTTTTATAACATATATACATTTTATGATTGTAAGTTTATTATATAATTTTTTCCTACATTGTTCAGAAATCATTTGTGGCATTTTTCAATGTGTTTGTTTGTGTGTTTTATTCTTTTATTATTTTAATTTTTGGCACTGTTTTAATAAAAAATTTTGAGAAGTAGTAAGTATTAAAATTAGTTTAATATTTAAATAAAATATAAATAAACTGTATAAAGTATATTAATTTCGTTGAAATCGTATAATAGAAGTATAACTTCTTACGTACGTACAAAGTACACACACATTCTTTTTTTTTATTAGTTTCAGTTTTAGTCAGATTCTTCTTACATAGTTTAAATGCTGTAAAGTAGTGGCAATTTAGAAGAGCGGGGCAAGATGGGATAATATCCCGTCTTGCCCCGACCGTTTTGCCCCAACAGACATCATTTCAAATAAAATTGGTAATTTCTAACGTAAAAGATATAAAACGGTTCACAGCGAGCAATATTAAAATTCAGTAACATGTATCTATCATATTTGAATGAAACCCGTGATAAAACTTGCTTACTTACCTTATAGCACTTCTATAAATATCACCAAAATTTTTAACAAAACAAAAGAAAAGGGATTTTATGTCTGTAAAGAAGCACACTACGTGACTAAAAGTTTCTTTCTAATGACTAAAGTGAGTCAACCCACGTTCGTTCGAATGGCGCTATAGGGCTTTTCATCGATTGTCATTTATTTCGAGCTTCTGTCATATGTTGTATAGTCTGTGTATAATATTAGTATACACGGATTATACAACATACGACAGAAGCTCGAAACAAATGACTGTGAATGAAAAGCCCTATTGCCGATATTATGACGACTATAAGTTATGCACACCGATGCATTTTCCGTTCTGCCCCGAGCTTCGTTTTGCCACGGTCTCCCCTAGGTGGCCTAGTGCCTCGGTATTACAGTTACTTCGTAAAGCTTATTATTTCCGTCAAGTACGTATATCAAATATAACAAAATATAAAATGTAAGTAAAATAATACGATCAATAATATTGGTAAATACAACCGGTAACTACTTTAAAATGTGAATAAATTAGTAATAGGGCAGTCAATGAGAGTATTTGACTCCGAATTCCATCCTACTACATCGATTTAGTTAATATTTTCACAGTAAGTAGGGAATATCTCAAGAAACAAAATCTACCCTATACACTATGGCGCTTTTATCTTGAGGCGGTTCCCACCCCTTCAAGTGGGTGGAAAATTTTTTGATCAAAGCAACTACGGAAATGGCTAGAGAACCTAATTCTAAGCAAATGACACCTTGTCGGACGGTTTTTTGCGAATTCCTTAAAAATTATGCATCTAACTAAAAAATATATATAAGGTATTGTAGAAGAAAAACGATCTGTTTAAATTCTGGTAGATGAAGGGTTAAATATACTTCTCATTTTTTCTTAAAATACATTAATCATCAATTTTTTTGCAACATATCTAGCTTAATTTGAATGTAATTGGCATTTAATATTACTCATTTTAAAGGTCTGTTCAAGCACTACAAAAGGTATTGGTAGCATTATACAGCTAAAATCGACCGTTTCTCTGTTATTTCAAGTTGAATACACAGATTTGAGCATGTACCAAAAAAACAAACTATTTTCACCTACCATATCTACTTTTGTATTATAACTAGAAGATCTGTGAAGGAGCAAATCTCTTTGTTTTCTTATAAGCTACAAAAATTTTTTATATAGTTTTTTTTTATTTAGATGCATAGTTTTTACGATACCTATTCGCAAAAAACCGTCCGAAAAGGTACCATTTTTCAATAAAATGACCAATTTTCAACCACGAATAACTAAAAAGTATTGAGTTTTCAAAAAAAATTATAGAACAGATTTTGTTTAGAATTTGGTTTTCTAACCACTTCCGTAATTATTTTGACCAAAAAATTTCCCACCTCCCGAGAAGGGGTGGGAACCGTCCCCAAGACAAAACCGCCATAGTATATACCTACCCAGATAGCACAAGTACGTTTTATGGACATCCAATGGACGTACATCTGTGTACATTGGAACGTCCAATGGACGTCCCGCTAAGGTACAATGGACATCCGATGGACGTCCAACGAATGTCCAGAGTTCACAAAATTGGACGTCCATAGAACGTCCGCTACAAACGTACATTGTACGTTGTATTGGAGCTTTCAGTGTACACCTTATGTACATTCAATGTACGTCTTATGGACATTTGTAGGGCACTTTTCAGAAAGCAATCTAGTATCCATAATTTTGTGAATACATAGCAAAAAGTCTTTATAGGAAATAGTTCCTTATAATACTAAACTTATACTTAAAAATATTACACAAAAGACCTTTTTTATTTCTCTTTACTATAACTTCATTATAATATATACTTTATTATAGGAACTAGGAACTTCATTAATGCACGACTGCACTTGCACGATAAACAGAAAACACAAATATATCACAGGATGTATTTTCATAAAGACGAGATTCAGATAATGGCGCCCTAGGAAGCATGCACATTAAAAGAGGTTTAATCTGTTCTGTTTCTGTTCCAAACTATTTTTAGAGTCAGTACCGTTGTTGTATATTACAAGCGCGTTTGCCATTCTGTGAATTATCATAAATAAACCATCCTTCAGTATTCCACAACAATTAACAGCGATAATCCCCTAAAAGTACCTGCCTAATACTACCTTTCACGACCGATAGCGCGAAGAGCGACAACGTTGTCAAGAAGATTCTCATTTAGTTTGTATTGGGACTTAATATAATAGTCGCGTTTTGTGTAAAATATCCATGGACCACAAATGGATGTCCAATGTACGTTGAAATCAAACGTCCAATGGACGTCCCGTAATGTACGTACATAGTACGTCCAGTTTTGGTCCATGGACGTTTGGACTTTAAATGTACGTTATATGGACGTACTTCGGACGTTGTGTGCTATATGGGTAAGGTAGACTTTGACTTAGGAGATAAGTAGAGGCTATTACCAAAATTTCATTAAAATCCATGCAATAGGATAGAATTCGGAGGTAATATCCGCCTGTACTTGCTCTCATTGACTGGCGTACAAGAAAAATAATAAAAAAGAATCAAAAATTTCAATATGAAATTTTAAAAAAGTAGTCATCAAACTTAATTCATAAGCAGTTAAACTGTATTGTATTAAAAAGAAAATGACTCACGAATATGGGCACATGTGTCTATGCATTTGGTCCTGGATTCTGGGCGTCTAACCTCAACATCTCCATTGGCGCAGAAGTTGTTTTTCCATCGTCGATACAGTATCAATCCAACGATGATTAAGGCCAGGCTGAACTACACAATTCTTAAATTTCCAGGGATGGATAGCCTCTCGTTTTCGCCGGTTTCAGGTGTCACACCTCCGCTATTGCCTTCTTGGTTTATAAAGATCCTCTTTGTAGATGTTCCTCTTTTTCTATGTTCTGGCTGTTTCCCATCTTAGGGGTAATAGATCTTCATTCGTCAATTTATACGCGAACCAGAAAACTTCTCTCGTAGGCTTAAGGCAGGGTCGCCTTGTGACGTTGGAGATTGAAACGTCGGTCGGCGTCAACACTACTCCTACTTTGAGTTTCCCCGAACAAACAAACTTTTCCCATTTCTTTATTAAAAATGTTATGTACAATTGAATTACGATACTAATTATTGAGATAGGTCACTTAGGCAGGTGACCTCGATTTGCAGGTGAACTTGAACTGCTGATTTTGAGAGAAAGTGTCATGTATACAAACTTATATTTCTATAGTATAGGTATCCTATCGCCAGATGTTTTGGATATGCAGTGAGGACGTTTGAGTTGGAATAAATTCATTTTCTCGACAATGGGCGACTCTGGAGATAAATCCCGAAATAGGTCGATTTTTATTTTTAATTATAATTTTTTGGCATATATATCATACTAGTGACGTCATCCTTCTGGGCATGATGACCTAATCAACGATTTTTTTAAATTAGAATAGGGGTCGTATGATAGCTCATTCGAAAGGCTCTTCAATTCTTTATTCACTAATATAAACATTAACATAATTATTTATTCAGGATGACCAAAAAAAATTTTTTGAATTAAATTAATTTAGACAAAAAGAAGAATGTATGTAATTTATTTAATGCAAAGTACATTTTACTGCTGTCAGAAAACAGAAAAAAATGATAATTTGAAAAATAAACATTGCTTTTCGCTTAAATTAAATGTTAAAACTGCTAAGAGATAGGTGGGTGGCAGCCTTAGTATTGAATTTAAGCGAAAAACAATATTTATTTACCAAATAAACATTTATTCCTATTTTCAGACAATAGTAAAGTGTATTTCGAATTAAATAAATTTTACACATTCTTCTTTTTGTCTCAATTAATTTAATTCAAAAAAAATTTTTGGGTAGGTACCCTGTATAAATATTTATGTTAATGTTTATATTAGTGAGTAGAGCATTGAATAACCTTTCGAATAAGCTATTACACGACCCCTATTCTTATTTAAAAAAAATGATCGATTACGTCATCACGCCCAGATGCATGACGTCACTAGTATGATATATATGCCAAAAAAATTATAATTTAAAAATAAAAATCGACCTGTTTCAGGATTTATCTTCAGCGTCGCTTATTCTCGAGAAAATGAATGTATTCCAACTCAAACGTCCTCACTGTATATATTACCATATATGGTAATGAACTACAATCATAGTTTAGTAAAAGTGCCTTTGCTTTAATAATTGCATTCTTTTGGTACTTTGAACTTTGTTACTGTGGTAATTACACTAGGTTCGCTTTCAAGATGCAGTAGAAATAAACAAACCAAGACACGTTAAATGCCACTAGGAGCACTCCCGAATCATAATTTACAATGTATATACATTGTAAATCCCACACCATGATTTCCAAAGTTTATACATTGTAAATTATGATTCGGGAGTGCTCCTAGTAGCATTTAACGTGTCTTGGTTTGTTTATTTCTACTGCATCTTGAAAGCGAACCTAGTGTAGTTATACAGTTGCAATTATAATATTATGACATATTATTTCCATAACAAAGGAATTGCCTCAATTCATTGAGGGTTCTTGTGTACCTACCACCACAATCTCAAATACTAGATTGTTCAATAAGTTTTGCGGTTCGATGAGAAAAACACAATTTTATAACTTGAAATACACTTTATTATTCAGTATAGTCTCCCTGAACATCAATACACTTGTTCCAACGAGATATCAATTTATAAATTCCATCCCTGAAGGGAGAATAAGGAAGGGCTGCAAAATACGCTTCCACAGCTGTTATATAACCATCATTTGATAAAAAACGCTTTCACTCTGGGCTAATTAGCAAAATTCATGGAAAAGTTATTTACCAGCAATTTTATTGCTGGAATCGAATTATAAGATCCTATATATTAATAATATAGGTATGCAAAGTCCGCAGATAGTGTGCTACTTTTTTTATAAACAAAATGGCGCCGACAAATCGTATTTTTTTCAATTATTGCTCTATAACTCCGAAGATTTTAACTTTACAACAAAAACACCCAAATAAAAATTCACCGCAATTAAATTCTGCATAGAGATATGTTTTTCACGATTTGCTCCGACGAAAATTTTCCTCGGAAAATGCGGGTTTTCCTAACAAAAACTCTAATTTTCAAATAAAGTTTTAGGTAGGTAATTATTAATCAATAATTAAATAACTTAGTGACATCAAAGCTTTCTTCGTATAGATTGTAATTCCAGAAGCCGGTGAAAATTAAACGAATATTTTAGCAACAATTCAATTGTTAATTAACAATTTACGATCGCAATAATAACCAAAATAATCATGATACATTGATCAAACTTATAAAGATTATAAAGATGAGATGCTTATTTAATATTTTATCGACAAAATATAAATTTCCCTTTTTTTTGCATAATCTTTAAATTTAAAAAAAAAATCGTTATAATACGCTGGTATTATTAGTAAAGTACAAAGAAAGGTTATTTACCAGCAATTTTATTGCTGGAATCGAATTCTAAGATCCTATATATTATTAATATAGGTATGCAAAGTCCGCAGATAGTGTGCTACTTTTTTTATAAACAAAATGGTGCCGACAAATCTTATTTTTTTCAACTATTGCTCTATAACTCCGAAGATTTTAACTTTACACCAAAAACACTTAAATAAACATTCACCCCAATTTAATTCTACACAGAAGCATGTTTTTTCCGATTTGCTCCGATGAAAATTTTCCTCGGAAAATGTGGGTTTTCCCAACAAAATCACGAATTTTCAAATAAATTTTTTGGGCCAGTAATTATTTATCAATAATTATATAGCTTGGTGAAATAAAAGCTTTCTTGGTATAGATTATAAATTCAGAAGCCGGTGAAAATGAAACGAATATTTTAGCAACAATTCAATTTTTAATTAACAATTTACAGTCGCAATAACAACCAAAATAATCATGAGACATTGATCAAACTTAGAAAGATTATAAAGGTGTGATGCCTATTTAATATTTTGTCGACAAAATATAAATTTTTCCATTTTTTGCATAATTTTTAAATGTTTAAAAAAAAATTGTTATAAAAAAATTAACATTTCTCAGAAATTGTTTATTATATTCTAATTTTATAAAATACTTAAAATGCGTATTTCATAGGTCTTGAAAATAAATGCTTTAAAAAAAATTTCCAACCATTTGCAAAAAAGTTATGAAACAGCAAAGTAAATATACAATTTTTCCGTTGTTTATAATTTGTTTGAATTGTTTCAAAGCTTAAAAGTGAGTCTATGGTACAATCTAATTACTCACAAAGAATTTCAAAAATTAGTGCAAAGGTTATATTTTAATCAAAGATAAAAAATACTTTTTTTTGTAATTTTTAGCGCAAAAGTAGGCCTGATACAGAGTCGGAGCTAAAATGTTCACTCGAAGCGACTGACACGCAGCATACATTATTTATAAAAGTGTACGTCTCGCGCGGCCGGTCGTCGCTCCGAGTGAAAATTTTAGCTACAATGATTCTACTTTCGCGCGTGTAAATTACAAAAAAATATATTTATAATCTTTAATTAAAATATAACCATTAAACTGAAAATCGGTATTTTTTGTAAATAATTAGCTTGTACTTTAAACTCACTTCTTCGCTTTGAAAGAATTTAAAAAAATTATAAACACCGTAGTAATCGTATGTTTACTTTGCTGTTTCATAACTTTTTTGCAAATGGTTGCAAAAAAGTTTTAAAGCATTTATTTTCAAGATATTTGAAATGCGCATTTTAGCTATTTTTTAAAATTACAATATAATAAAAGCTTTCTGAAAAACGTTAATTTGTTTATAACTATTTTTTTTAAACATTTAAAGATTATGCAAAAAAATAAAAAATTTATATTTTGTCGACAAAATGTTAAATAGGTATCTCATCTTTATAAGATTTCAAATTTTGATCAGTGTATCGTAATTATTTTGGTTATTATGGCGACCGTAAATTATTAATTAACAATTGAATTGTTGTTAAAATATTCGTTTAATTCTCATCAGCTTCTGGAACTATAATCTAATCCAAGAAGGCTTTTAAGTCACCAAATTATTTAATTATTGGTAGATAATTACTTATCTAAAACTTTAATTGAAAATTAGAGATTTTGTTGGGAAAACCCGCATTTTCCGAGGAAAATTTTCATCCGAGAAGATCGGGAAAAACACGTTTCTATGCAGAATTTATTCACGGTGAATTTTTATTTGAGTGTTTTTGTTGTAAAGTTAAAATCTTCGGAGTTATAGAGCAATAATTGAAAAAAACACGATTTTCGGGCGCCATTTTGTTTATAAAAAAGTAGCACACTATCTGAGGACTTTGCATATCTATATTATTAATATATACGATCTTATAATTTGATTCCAGCAATAAAATTGCTGGTAAATAACTTTTCCCAAAAATGGCCTATTCTCCGATAATCAGCCCAGACTATTTCCACGCATATTTTTTAGGTATTGAAGCAAATGGAAGTCGCTAGGAACCAAATCTAATTAATACTGTGGATGATCCAACAATTCGAACTTTAATTTGTGGATTTTAGCCATTGCGTCCTATTAGAAGTAAAACTCACTAAGTGCACTTTTTTGAGATTTTGACATTTTCATCAATTTGAGCTCAAGACGGTAGGTACTGCCCAGCCCTGGAGAAGTAACCTGGGGCTCTAACCCTGCTAATTGCTGAGATAATTTATGGTATAATTCACTAAGTGCATTATTGTGAATTTCGGTTTCAGTTAACTCATTAAAACTTATTATTGCACTTAGTGAATTTTTCCTTGCAATCTGGAGTGCCGAATCGGTACTTAGTGATCTTTCAAACAATACATTAGTAAATATAACTGTGTATTATTTTTAATTGTGTGCATTATCGATTCGGCGATTAATTAAATAAATGAGTTTAAATTATTTCTTTGTAGCAGATAGCTTACATAAATTGTGTAACATAATCTATTTTGCGAATAAGCAGGGGACTTGTGTGTTATATTGTATTGTTGAAACTGTATATTATATTTATGTGCATTATCTGTTCGGCGACTGATTAAAGGAATATTAGTTCAAATTTCTTTGTAACAGATAGCTTACATAAAGGGTAACATAAATGCCTAAAAATTAATGTTGATATTTCAATAATAACATTACTTCTGTTTCTATCGCATGTGATTTTGTATAGAGGCAACTGTTTTATATAAAATTATTTACCTATATGGACTTATTTATGTTTATTAACATTTTATTCATTACCTATTTCTTTCATTTTGAATCGCAACGTCATGATACTTTATGAAGACAAATTCATTAACTTCTCAATATCCAATAATTGTGTTCATGGAAAAACTCATGAAGTACAAAGTGTAGTTAGTGAGTTTTACTTCTAATAGGATATCAATATACAATAATTGTGTTCGTCGAAAAACTTATCAACTACAAAAACTGATCTAATATTAATTATATCATAGTTCCTGTGGCGAAACATGGCTTAAAATATCTGTTTTTTTTTATTCTTTAAAGTTGCATTAAAAAAATTCCAATATTCAAGTCAGGTGAATTTAAAAAACAATTTTTACCTTAAAGTCGATTTTTCTCCACTTTCTGAAAAGTGTAGTTAGTGAGTTTTACCTCTAATAGGACGATTGGTAAAATGCTCATATGACACGGTCCATTGTCCTGATAAAAAAGGATTTTTTCTTTTGCAAACCGGGTCATTTTTAACGATTTTTTTCTTTCAGCTCGTCTAAAAGGTTACAATAATATCCAGAATTTATTGTTCTATCAGATTTCTGGACATAAACTCGTTTTGGAGCCGAAAAACCAGATTCTACCAGTATTTAACCTCTTGTTTTGATTCAGGATCATGCTGATAGACCAAGTCTCATCCATTGTGATGAATCGACGCACAAAATCTACTTTATCCTTTCGAAAACGCCCTAAATATTGCTGAGAAAGTTGCATTCGAATGTCTTTGTGTTCCGTTGTCAGCAAATGCGGCACCCATTGTGACCACAGCTTTTTAAAACCCAATACTTCAGCCAAAATATTGCTTAAACTGCCCAATGAGATGCATAGGGATTCTACTAAATCATTTTTAGTCACTCGGCGAGTTTCCAATACCATATCATGAGTTTCTTCTACGATTTCTGGTGTTATTGCTGTTTTTGGGCGTCCTTGACGTGGATCACCTTCAAGGCTTGAACGACTACGTTTAAAGTGACCAACTCATCTTTCTATAGACGAAGAGGCATTGCTTTTAAACCTTCCAAAAATAAAAATTCAATCACTGCATCAGTGGCGGCTCGTGGCCTTGGAGACAGGGTCGGCAAGGTTTTTTTGTCGCCTCATATATAGGTATACCATCAAACTAAAAGGCTTAAATCATCATAGGAGATTTTGTTGTTTTTTGTTTTTTTTTATTTTATGTACTTGACATTCTCTCTTGTTTCATGGTGTTTCGACAATACGTGTTGATTCTTTTGAGACAAGATAAATCCCGTTTATTTGAGGCAGAAATTGGTGGTAGTGGCGATAAGAAAATTGATGAACAGTTTGTTATAATGAATTGCAGTACTTACTACATAGAATTATGCATACATATTTTGTAACTTATCCCACTTTCTGAAAATATTTGGATCGGCATAATTTTTAAGTACCTAACTTGTTATAATAAATATCTTGGAAATTCTTTGGCGAAGGTAACTTTTAAATTTTGAATCGTCAAAGAGGTCAAAAATTTGCAAATCTCCAAAATTCGAAAAACGAGTATCTATTTGCATATATTAGTAGGTATCCAAAATTTCAAGATATACCTACTCGTTTTTCGAGATATGTATCATGTTGTTGTCTTCAGGGCCGCCGGTACCATGTGTGCAAAGTGTGCAAAGTGTGCATCGCACACGGGCGGCCAATTATAGGGGCGGCCAAAAGCAAGCCACTGATGATAATATTTTTTTTAAAACGAAAATAAATTCAAAAAATTAAATACATAGTAATGATTCAGATATTTCTATAAACTCGTAATATTTCAAAAACTTTAAACAAAAATGCCAGAAAATGTTATTTATTGTATGAACTGCCCTTTTGCAGTTGTAGTCATAAAGTAGTTCCAGGAATGCTTTTTAATTCAAAGTGACTGGCGAGTTTCGAACTGACTGTGGCTAAGGCTAAGGCCACACGGGCGATAATTTACGGCGCCGTAAGAGCAGTAAACCTGACGAGGCATTGGTTGACTAACTCCTATTTCATCTACAATTGGTGGAGGAGTTAGTTACCCAAGGGGTTTACTGCTCTTACGGCGCCGTAAATTATCGCCTGTATGGCCTACGGATCCTTATGCGATTTTTTGAAATTCTGAACATTTATGATTTGTTAAGAGAGTACGATACGACAATAGGATACTTTCCGAGAATTCAGATAAGTGCTTGTTAAGTTGCTCTCATTAAGTAATAAAAAAGTATTTTTTATTACTCGATGGTTGCTCTGTTATAATATTGTTCCTTTATGCTTATGTATGGTTATAGATGGGTTATAGTTCAGTCAAGTTGAGAATTTGATGATTTTAGACACACTTGATAAACGATTTTGTTTGTAATATATAGTAGTGTGCCCGTTTCTTTTGCACACTACTTTATTTCAAATAGGCCTGGATCCCACGTACCAAAAAAAAGTTGATTAATAGCAAGCTGAAAATTTGTTAATAGCTTAACGGTGTCTAGTCGGACAAACTTTGATGTACGGGAACACTGGAACAGGGGAAGTTTTAATTGTGGAACAGTATAAAAATTTGGAACGTTAGATTAGGAAAACGTCCCATGTATTTTGTCAAACAGAACAATAAAGTGACTTGTTATCCTTTCATTAAACTCTCATGCAAAAATCAGACTGCTATTACTAGCCAACATGATTCCTGTCATTTGACATGTTCTTGGTGTTCCACTCATTAAAATGCCCAGTTCGTGAAAAACACCAGTCTGATTTTTGCATGAGAGTTTAATGAAATGGTAACAAATCAATTGGAAGTTATGTCCGACAAAATACATGGAACGTTTTCGTAGTCTGACGTTCTATATTTTTAACCTGTTCCACAATTAAAACTTCCCCTGTTTCAGTGTTCCCATACTTCAAAGTTTGTCAGACTAGACACCCTTAAGCTATTAACAAATTTTCAGCTTGCTATTAATCTACTTTTTTTTGACCGCGGGATCCAGGTCTAAAAGTAACCTTGAGATCAGAGCAATTTTTATTCATATACGCGTTACGGTTACAATGTATCTCCTGTACATTTCTTTAAATACTGTACCTATGTTGAAACAACTAAAGTGTTAAAAGGGGGCGACAAATATTAAGTTACACACGGGCGAACAACACTTTAGCAGCGGCCCTGGTTGTCTTTTTTGGGATGGTTCGGAAATATCAAGCGAATCCAAAATGTCACTGCGTATATATGGGAAACTACTATCATTACGAAAATCTCTGAGATTTTGCACCAGCTTTCGTATTCTATTTTTTGAATAAATAATGTCAGTTGACTGATTTTGAACAATAATGAATATCTTGGGCAAACTCTGTCTTAAATATATTTAAAAGAATATTAAAAGAGTAATTATTTAATAAAGCTCTCTAACCGATTGCTTCACGGATCGATAGGTATCGCCAATTTCAAAATTGTCGCCTTCGATAATAAAATCAAAAACTTCCAAAAGCTGTTCACGAAAATCTGCTACCGATACTAAAACTACCAGAGATAATCTGCTTAGATAAAACTAACCGAGATTTAAAATTTCATCGCATCTGACAAACTGTTCGCTTTTTTTCGAAACAAATTTGTTCTAAAGCAGTAATCCGTTTAGGTGAGCTAAACTGGCAAGAAAAGACGATATTCTTTATTTTTTACACGTATCGTGCAAAACTAAATTCATTATATGCGCATAATAGTAAGTAAGTAGAGCTTGTGACGCAATATGTAGTTTTAACTTTTGACTGGAGACCATTCAATTCACCACACATCACAGCAACGCCGTCATAAGATTGCCCCAGTTTGCCCTACCAATTTATTTTTGATATCAAAAAATTTTAATCTGTTCTTTAAAACACCAAAAATATATTCTGCCTTATTGCTTTTACTCACGTCTCTATAACCTAAAAACCTCTCATAAATATTACCACGTAACGAGTATCGAACAACAATAATTGATAATTGTGAATAAAATGATAATCAGAAGTTTCATCTACTTCCAGCGAAAAGCAAATGGTTTTCTAAATCTCAGATTCAATAACGTTATTCAAAATGTAACTATTTGATTATATGTATTAGTTCATTCTGTATTACGAATACACTTCGAATCAGAAAGTAAATATTTTTAAAACAATTTCATTATTTTCTCTATAATTACTTTGATTTTTAACAAATGCTTCGATCCATCATGTCCACTAAATGATAATTCCTGACAACTTAAAAAAATTACAATATCAATTAAACGACGTAAAACGGCGTGATTATTTTTGACAATTTCTGCCGATGCGATCTGGCGATGCCAAATGAAACACCGACCGGCAGATTTAAATATGCCGTACCTGCCGCTTATGCCTACGGAAAGAATGTATGTTCGCTTGCTCATCGACTTGTTATTTCGTTGAGTTTTACGTGTAAATCGTCAAGCTACGGATGAGTTGGGTACGGCTAGCCGAAAAGTCAGATGAATGGCTCGGATCATTCATTTTTTGAGAAGTCTGTTATGCGCAGGGATCACTTAACGCTCGGATTGAGCAAATCCTTTTAAAAACCATGTATTATCTGACAGATTTTTTTTACTTCACAGATACAAATAATAAAAAAATCTATCTATATAAATGTGTGGGTCGGCACTGCCGACCCTGCCGACCCTGACCGGACGCCACTGCACTGCATGATACGTGATTATTTCCATTGTAAATAATACTGTGACACATCGATACTAAATGGCTTTAAAAAATTATGAATTAACAGATTGAAATAAAACTTCGCATACGTTCATATGAAGAGTGTACCAACATAACAAAAATAATTAGGCTAGTAGAAACGCCCTCTCTTATCGAACCGCAAAACTTATTGAACAACCTAGTATACCTAATACACAAACTAATCCAAATATGTATTTTCATTTTGCTCATTTTTATTTCTTATTAATTTTTTTTTTCAGGTAAATATTATTTGAAAGTTTGGTCCAACGCAGGCATCCAAGATAGACAAATAGAGAAAATTATTGTTCATCAGAATTACAATTCTCGTACGTTCAATCATGATATCGCCATTCTAAAGCTAATAGAACCGGCCGAAATAACAAACTATGTAAGACCGGCATGTTTGTGGGAAGACAACACAAGTTTGGAAAGTGTTATCGGAAGGCAAGGTATGAATATTTAAGTAATAACTTTTCTTAGGGTTTTAATGAAAATCACAAAAAGATTGGTCCATGAATACGAAGTCGTTCTAACTTTATGAAAAATTTCATTTAAAAAATAGAGCAATAGTGTGCAATAAAATAAACAACACGAATGACATAACATGGTGCCCAACGTGGGACATACAATAGTCCGTTGGATGGAGTTATTCCTCGATTTTCTAATAGTCCGATATAGCGGTCGAGTCGAAAGCTGTGTTGTGCTGTATGACCTTGTTGATAACTTCGTTTAGGCTTTTGCAGCCTCTTCAAGGGACGGATAACCCCCTTTTTTGTGCGGGGGTGTTTTAAAAGAGTGTGTGTGTGTGTGTGTGTGTGTGTGTGTGTGTGTGTGTGTGTGTGCGTGTGTGTGTGTGTGTGTGTGTGTGTGTGTGTGTGTGTGTGTGTGTGTGTGTGTGTGTGTGTGTGTGTGTGTGTGTGTGTGTGTGTGTGTGTGTGTGTGTGCGAAGCGAATATTCAATATGCTTTTTTTTGTTTTGATTGGCTGCTACTAATACATCACAAGTTCTGGTTGTTGTAGGAACGGCTCTTAGATCAGCATTTGGAGTGTAGAATGATTATTGTCTACGTGTTGTGATGTGAAAATCACAAAAAATCATGTGAAACAGCATCTTCGTTTCTTACATATACATGTATAAACTACATTTAGAAAAAAAATAAAAGATTACAGCTAGACCGGCTTTCGACCTGACAAACTGCGACCTTCTTCTCAGGGCCGTAACTACCATTGGGGCAAGGGGCCCGTGAATAGATTTTAACGAGGAAAATAAAAATATGTATTTTAAAAGCCGATCCCAACGAAATATTTTCAAATGACACAATTTTAAAAAGACCGCAACGTAGTTTTAATTTTTCACTGGTCCTTTAAGTCAAAGTGAACACGAGCGAAGAAACGAATTCGTAGGTATTCGCTTGGTTATTCGTTCGGTACAAATTAATACCATTTACATTGTAGCGAACGAACGCATTCGTTGATAATCCGTCCGCAATGTCAGATACAGATGAAGCTGTAATCATTAGCACTGCTAATTTTATAGTTATTGCAGAACATGCTGAAAAAAAAGAACGAAGAGAGTGTGGTGTTCACATAAGAGGGGAAATGCGCTTTCAAGGGATTTTAAATATCAAATATCAAACATTTTTCCATACCCCCCTTGCACTGGGGGTACATTCCCCAGACCTCCCGGTAGGGGGCCCCAGATCACATTTGCCCCTGGGCCCCCAACATCGTAGTTACGGCCCTGCTTCTTCTTCTTCTTCTTTTTGTGTAGACATGACTGTCTGTTTTTCAATGTGCCTCCAGTAAGTTGTCATTCCATCGTGGTCTTCCCACTCGCTGTCCTTACTACTGTATTTGTTGTCATCCGGCTTATGTGGTCGTTCCATTCTACTCTTCTGTTTTTCACTCGGTTATTAATGTTGTCTACCTTGCCTCTCCATCGTATATCTATACTTCTAGCTCTATCCCATAGTGTCTTACCATCGATTTTTCGAAGTGTTTTCATCTCTGCTGTTTCTAGCATTATTTTTGTCCTTTCTGTATCAGGTCGTGTTTCTGCCACGTGTCATTATCGGACTGTCGTATGTCATTATTATCGAACTGCGACCTTTACAGATTTATTGTGCTTCTTTTTGTAACTTGAAGCTCCTTATCTCTACTCCCTATTCTCTTAATGAACTTCCAGACTTGAGAGGGGTTCTTGCATATAGACTGATGCTTTTAGTTTTTCCTCTCCGAGTTCTAGATACCGCAATCTTGTGAGTTCTTCACACTGACATAAAACTAGCAGAGCAGTTTCCTCTCCTTCTAGATAAAACCGATAAGTATTCTCTTCCTCTAAATCCACACGATTCAAATGTGCATTGAGCCTACAGTGTCTAGTCAATATCTCCACTATCGCTCCCTGACACTCTTTCGAATATGAGTCAGTAAGTCGGCTGTGAATTTGGCTTCTACTCCTTTAAGTGCCATCTTAGCGACGAAAGTTGGCAATCATCTTGGCTATTTTTACCTTCGAGGCTGCTGCTCTGAACAATTGCCTTGAGCTGCAACCTTCTCCTACCTTCTATTTTTCCTTGAATTATGAGTCTCCGGATGTTGTATCTTTCGCCTCTCATGACATGTCCGAGCTATTGCAATTTCCTTTCTTTTATTGTGTTTTTCATTTCCCTCTATCTGTTTATTCTACGTAACACTTCTATATTTACGAATCTATGTACCCATGAAATCCTTAACACTCTTCTAAATTCCACATTTTAAACGAGTTAAGTCGATTTATTGCATTTCGGTTTAATATCTATGATTTAGCTCCATAGTGAAGCACACTGTGTACATAACATTTAATTATTCTGAAGGCCAATGTCAGATCTTTGGGCATAAAATATTTTTAATTTTAGTCTACTAAATTTATTTCCCCTGTATTTCCTTTCTGTTATTGTGTTTTTCATTTCCCTCTATCTGTTTATTCTACGTAACACTTCTATATTTACGACTCTATGTACCCATGAAATCCTTAACACTCTTCTAAATTCCACATTTTAAACGAGTTAAGTCGATTTATTGCATTTCGGTTTAATGTCTATGATTTAGCTCCATAGTGAAGCACACTGTGTACATAACATTTAATTATTCTGAAGGCCAATGTCAGATCTTTGGGCATAAAATATTTTTAATTTTAGTCTACTAGCCTACTAGTAAGCCTACCTAGCTTCTTTATTGATTTCTTCAGAATAAGCATTAAACAATAACGGCGACAGTATGCAACCTTGCCTGACCCTCTCCTTATCTCCATTTCTTCTGACAATTCCCCTTCAATTTTCACATGTGATCGTTGGCTGTAGTTTAAATTTGATATCAATGTTACATCCCTCACTTACATGGGAGATAAAACGATTCCACATAATCTGTGAATTAATCTACACAGAACTGAGGGCTTTTAGAGCTGCTAAATTATCCGAGATGATCGAGTCATTCTCCACTTGGGGACATCTACAGCACACCTTTTTATAGCGGCAACTTCTACGTGAAATATGGTGGCATATGTTCCCAAGCTTAAGCGGACTTATGTCCTTGGTATTGTTCTATATATAGTAAGCCCCTGTATCTTCATTGGTTTTGTAGCCGTCTGTATACCAACCTTGCCATTACTGGTGCACCCGTTTCCCAGTCTTTCCTCTTTCGTACTATGGTATTAAAATGTTTATCAAAACTAGACCTTTGGACCATTTGGTCTACCTAGGGGCATGTCTAGAACGGGGTCTGCTTTTATCTCCGGATATAGCCTTGTTTAATCGGCTCCTTGGGTTATGCTTATAGGATATTGACCCTGTATTAGCCTGTGTATTGTATGGGCCTCTCCCTGTATAAATATGTGCACCTGTGGAGCACATCTAACGCGTCTGTAAGCAGAACTCTGGGGATCGATCCCCAGCACCGGCGAGAACATCTAGATATTTATAAAATATCTAAAGGCCACAGGTCGACTCATATAATCATCATTCTCTTTGCCTTATCCCTATGCGGGGTCGGCTTCCCTAATTGCATTTCTCCACACAATTCTATCTTGGTGCCATTGGCGGCTCGTGATTTTTTCAATAGGGGAGGCTATACCTAATTGTAAAATATCTAGACAAATTTGCACTAGCAAAAAAAATTTGCCAAAAAAATCTAATTTAAGGCCCCATTTTTTTGACCATTTTTTATTTACATTTTATAATATCATCATAATTCATAATTTCATATCATATAATTTTAAAAATAGTCTAATTGTAAAAGTTTATTACCAAAGTTTGTGTCGTTTCTAATTGTAAAAGTTAGTCTAATTGTAAAAGTGTATTACCAAAGTTTGTGTCGTTTATTTGTTGATGCATATCAAAATAAATACAGATTTGAAGTTTTGCAGTCCATACAGGTTGAAGGTTCACATTTTTTAAGATACTCAACTGAATTTTTTTTTAATTCTAAAAGCGGCCTACTGCGAATCCAAAAACACGGTAAATTACCGATATTTTGCTTTGCATTACAAATATCGGAACAAGTTGTTCCAAATATTATTCTAACTCCACATACCAAATTTCATCACAAAATTCGCATTTTTAGTTTTTTCATTATTTGTAGTCAGGATCCTAAAATTGGAGCGGAGGCTGCTGGCCGATTAGCCGCCCTTGGTAAATCTCCGAGCAGCGTGTGCGTTAAGCGATAATGCAGCGCTAAGGAGACCGGGTCTCCTTAAACGCTGCTGGGCTGCGCGGAGCATTAGCAAGTGAGACTTTCCGGCCAGCAGCCTCCGCTCCAGTTTTAGGATCCTGACTACAAATAATGAAAAAACTAAACGTGCGAATTTTGTGATGAAATTTGGTATGTGGGGTTAGAACATTATTTGGAACAACTTGTTCAAATAACTTTTTCCGATATCCCTAACGCGAAGCAAAATAGCAAAGTAAACAAAACAGTGTAGCATGTGTAAAAAATTATTGGGGAGGCTAAGCCTCCCTTGCCTCCTCTGACTAGCCACCACTGAGTGCCACACCTAGACTTCCCCTAATATACTCATTTCTAAAGGCCACAGGTCGACTCTGCTTGAATAAAGTGAGTACCTTTGGTAAAAATAGGCATATTGATGGGCGGTTGAAGCGTAGCACTGGTCCTGTTACCTTCCTTTTAGACTGTAAGACCAAAAAGTAGCAGAGTACTCTGCTATAATCCCAAAGCCGCACTAGCGGTATAAAGAGAGAATATTCTATTGTTATTTATTTGTTACTTATGCCTAATAGAGCTTGTACTTATTAATTTTTAGGTACTGTCGTCGGTTGGGGATTTGACGAGACGGGCAGAGTCACTGAACAACTAACGAAAGCTCACATGCCTGTGGTATCACAAGAAACCTGCATATACTCCTTTCCAGAGTTCTATTCCAGATTTACATCTGACCATACTTACTGCGCAGGCTTTAACAATGGTAAGACTCCCGTAAACGAAACTTATGCAATAAACAGGGGGGCGGCTTACTCAACATACGTTAACTTTCTGATCAAATATTTTCGATACCAGTATTCGCAAGGGGACTGGAAAAATCAGCCTGCAGGTAGCTACCAATTCGCTCATCTACTCTTTTTTTGGCTTTTGGTACTTAAAATTAATATTTTCCTAATGTTCAGCTTGATTTTATATTACTATTTATGCATATACTAATAGCTTTTACTCGAAAATGTTAATACTGATAAGTAACATAATCAGATTGTATGTATTATATTCTTACAGTTTATAGGACCCCGCATCACTCCTTATGGAAAAGTGGCCCCTGTCAAATTTAACGAAAGTTTGGTCAATGATAGTTCTCAGTGCGTAGATTAAAAAAGTCCATGTGATCTAGGTCTGAAAACCTATTATTCTGAAGCTAGAGCCTTCTGAAGTTATTGGATTCAGGTGCTTGGTTTACGTTAATTGCACTAATTCACGGTCAAGTGAACGAAAATATTTATTATTGAAATAAGATATTTTGATGCATATTTGCGTGTTGCATATGAATTCGTGGTCAAAAATAAATCCATCGTATTTTAGTCTTCAGAAAACCTCCGAAAAGTCCTCAGAAAACTGAAGAATAACAATAGAAAATGTGCTGCTAGAGCGACATAAGAATTATCATGTTTTCACGAATGCTTCACCCTAATCCAATACCAGTATAGTTGTAGAGTTACGCCTTATCTTCAGAAAACTACTGAACAGTGGCGGATCTACGGGGGGATAAGGTAAATCTTCCCACAATACTCCAAAATTAAAGAAAATAATAAATTAACATACAGATAGTTGAAGAGACATAAACCCGATTTTGCCATAAACGATTCAAATTGACCTTAACTTCTTCCTCCGGTGTCTATCCTTTCCGAATGTTGGCGACCAACGTTGTTCCGAATGCTTGCTACTATTAGAAATGGTCCGATTTTAGACGTATTGAACCACTTTCTCAGGTTTTGAAGCCAAAATATTATTCTTCTCCGTTGTCCTCTCTTTTCAAATACCTTACCATGAAGAATGAATTGCAATAAACCATATTTATCTACGTTCATTTTTCATAACATGACTAATATATTTCAATTTGCGCTCTTTGATTGTGTTAATAATCTCCCATTCCTTGCCCATTATACGAAGGACCTGAACATTAGACACACGATCAACCCATGAAATTCTTAAAATGCCTCTGTAATACCACATCTCAAAGGCCTAGAGTTTTCTTAAAGAAGCTTTAGAAAGTGTCCAGACCTCTACTCCGTATAACGAAAATAGATATACCATCTGATAATAGAGATTTTGGTACCAAGTTGTAAGTCGTAACTTTTGAAAAGAGACTTCATCGTTACGAACGCTAATCTTGCTTTTCATATGCGTTGTTTTATTCCCGTAGACAGGTTCGATTGGCAGTTTATGTTGGTACCAAGGAATGTGTAGGTGTCCACCCTATCAATTGGTTGTATGTTAACCAAAAGCCGTGTTTTTAATATTTCACGTTACTGACTACCATGTACCTACTTTGTTTTTTTTTTTAATGTTGAGATCAAGTCTATCTTCACTACTTATATCGGATATGCGGGACATTATTATTTGCAAACCATCTAAGCTATTCGTAAAAACTACTGATTCGTCGGCATATCTAATGTATTAACACACTCTATTATGCATGCGTGAAAACGTGAGATGTCTTGTGCTGCTCTAGCAGCACTTGTGGTTGCTCCTCAGTTTTTTTAAGGCGCTTCAGTAACAGTGACGGAACATTTGTCTTGGGGGGAGGAGACTTCCAATAAAACACCAACCAAAAGGCCTAAAATAGGTAAACCCAAACTACATAAAAGTCATAGATAATGACTTATATGCAATAAGTTCCCTTAATTTTCCTAACTATCGAGTTTATTGGGTTGAATTTGTCTGTCAGTAGTTCAAGTTTCATGTCAGCTAATGTTTTTTGTGTTTCAACAATTTTTTCTTTAATTCTGGGTCATGTTGCGGGGGGAATTCCCCTATTCCCCTCGTAGATCCGCTACTGTTCAGTAGTTTTCTAAATATAAGGCGGAACTGCTAGTATTGGATAAGTGTGAAGCATTCATGAAAACATGATAATTCTTATGTCGCTATAGCAGTACATTTTCTATTCTACTTCTTCAGTTTTCTGAGGACTTCTCTGAGGTTTTCTGAAGACTAAAATACCACGAATTCGTAAGTAACACGCAAATATGCATGAAGAAAATGAGTCACTCTTCTTTCAATAATAAATATTTTCCGAGCACCTGAACCCAATATCTTCAGAAGGTTGTAACTTCAGAATAATAGTTTTTCAAACCTAGATCCCATGGACTTTTTTAATCTACGCACTGAGAACTATCATTGACCAAACTTTCGTTAAATTTGACCGGAGCCACTTTTCCATAATAAGTGTTGCAGGGTCCTTTGACAATTTAACAATAATAAACTACTCTTTAGAACAGGATAAACAACCAGACTGTGGTTATTAGTTGCGTTGAACAGATCATGCAGATTTTTCATACTTAAATGTTTTTCCATTTCTATTGATCTTCTAATAATATTTCCTTACTTTTGTATAAAGATGTAGGTAGTAGTTGCTATAAAACTGGAGTGAATCAGAACTCTCTTCACCGAATACTGAAATGTGCAATAACTAAATGGCGGAACCACGAACACATGTTTTTTAAAGTTTTTTTTCAATAAAAACAATTTATGTATCAATTAATGCTCACATAACTCCTTATTCACTCAGCCCCTTTTTCTTCTTAAGGTGCCTTCTCCATTACTGAAGGTTGGCTATAACTTGAGCGGTTCTTAGTATCGAATGTGTGTCCATGCCTGTCCAGTGTCTTACTTTCTTCCGCCAGGAGCATTTTCTTCTTCTTCGTTGGCCTCTTCACTTAGCCCCATTTTAACGATATTCCACATTAGAAGTGTCTTCATGTAGTGTACGCGCAACTTAGGATTACCGACCATGTTACAATAGGTTGTACAACAGTAAAATTACTTGGACAATGGACAATAATCATATCAATCTGAATAAACTTAACCGCAAAAGCTTTGCACCAACTAAAATTATGCTCATTTTCATAGTTGACTTTCTCGTGACCTAATTAACCAATTCCGCTCATTTTTTTTTATTATTTTAGATTTTTCTTTGGTATTTACACTAAAGGTTTAGAATAGAATTGAATAGAATAGAAATATGCTTTATTGTCACTAAAAATTATACAAATTTTATGGACAAAGCTTAATATAAAGTCAGAAAAAATAAATAAATAATATCTAACAATAACAACAAATACAAAATATAAGTTAATAAAGTAAAGAAAAAAAAACAAAATCGATATATTGCAACAATTTATAAAAATTGCAAAGTGAACATACAACAAGTAAACTATAGACATAGGAACTAATAAGTTTAAGTTTAAGCTGCTGCATGTGACACCCAAATATAGATAAGTTTGGTTACTTGTACATTACTGTAATTTCTTAGTTAGTCATTAAGAAACTCTTCTACTGAATAATATGGTCTTTCAGATAGATGAGCTTTTGTCATTTTACGGAACTTGGGGAAAGATGTTGCAGATTTGAGTTGTAAAGGAAGATGGTTGTATAGTTTTTTTGCGAAATATAATATAGATTTCTTTACTAACTCAGAGGACGGGATCGGTAAATAGACATCAAAATTTGAATTTCTGGTGGAGTAGTCATGATGAGGCCTTGCTGGAAAGACATGCATGTGTTTACGAATTAAGCAAACAATTTCTAAAATATATAAAGATGTAAGGGTTAAAATTCCGTGATCTTTGAAGTAACTTCTGCAATGTGTTGTTCTTCTGAGGCCAAACAGATACCTTATTGCTCTTTTTTGTAATTTAAAAATAACATCTAATTGGGCAGCTGTACTAGAACCCCAAAAAGGAAGACCATATCGAAGATAAGACTCGAACAAGGAAAAATATGTTAGTTTAGAAGATGCTAAATTGAGTTCTTTCGAAACAGATCTTATAGCATAGCAGGCTGAGGCGAGTTTCTTACTTAACAAATCGACATGAAGGGGCCATTTGAGGTTGCTGTCTAAAAAAATACCAAGAAATTTTACAGAATCAACGGTAGAGATCTGGCTGTTATTAACAAGCAGGGGTTGAAGAGCACTTTTATAGGATAATGCTACTGTCTTATCCACGTTAAAAGAGAGTAAATTAGACTCAGACCAGGTTTTTATCGTAAGCAAATCAGTTTACTCAAACTTTTTTTTTTTCAGTTTATTCCGGGTGGAAGAAAGAAATGATTTTCTTATGTTACGTTTGAGACACCCTGACACCCTGTAGAGACAAGGGTGGGTATTTATCAAAATCATGTTGTAGTCTTATGTTTTGTGAACATTTTGTTTTTTGAATTTTCCTGATATCTTTAAAAACAAAGAAAATAAACGGTTTTATTAGACTCTTTATATAGACTTTTTAACCAACTGAAGCAATACTAAATTAACAATAACAAATAATAAGAATAGTTAAGAAAACTTTGAAAACAAAAAAACATTCTAACGATCAGATCGACGCTTATAAGAGTGAGTTATTTGTCGACCAGGTGAGCGGTATGCACAGCGCAACATAAAAGAAACGAGATTGTTTAATGGAGGCTGTGTGATGTTTTGGGGTGGAATTTCCTTGACAGCAAGAACGGATTTGGTGACTTTTGTTCCTTTCGCACCTTATATAGGGAAGATTTGAGTTGTAAAGGAAGATTGTTGTATAGTTTTTTTGCGGAATATAATATAGATTTCTTTACTAACTCAGAGGACGGGATCGGTAAATAGACATCAAAATTTGAATTTCTGGTGGAGTAGTCATGATAAGGCCTTGCTGGAAAGACATGCATGTGTTTACGAATTAAGCAAACAATTTCTAAAATATATAAAGATGCAAGGGTTAAAATTCCGTGATCTTTGAAGTAACTTCTGCAATGTGTTGTTCTTCTGAGGCCAGACAGATACCTTATTGCTCTTTTTTGTAATTTAAAAATAACATCTAATTGGGCAGCTGTACTAGAACCCCAAAAAGGAAGACCATATCGAAGATGAGACTCGAACAAGGAAAAATATGTTAGTTTAGAAGATGCTAAATTGAGTTCTTTCGAAACAGATCTTATAGCATAGCAGGCTGAGGCGAGTTTCTTACTTAACAAATCGATATGAAGGGACCATTTGAGGTTGCTGTCTAAAAAAATACCAAGAAATTTTACAGAATCAACGGTAGAGATCTGGCTGTTATTAACAAGCAGGGGTTGAAGAGCACTTTTATAGGATAATGCTACTGTCTTATCCACGTTAAAATAGAGTAAATTAGAGTCAGACCAGGTTTTTATCGTAAGCAAATCAGTTTACTCAAACTTTTTTTTTTCAGTTTATTCCGGGTGGAAGAAAGAAATGATTTTCTTATGTTACGTTTGAGACACCCTGACACCCTGTAGAGACAAGGGTGGGTATTTATCAAAATCATGTTGTAGTCTTATGTTTTGTGAACATTTTGTTTTTTGAATTTTCCTGATATCTTTAAAAACAAAGAAAATAAACGGTTTTATTAGACTCTTTATATAGACTTTTTAACCAACTGAAGCAATACTAAATTAACAATAACAAATAATAAGAATAGTTAAGAAAACTTTGAAAAAAAAAAAAACATTCTAACGATCAGATCGACGCTTATAAGAGTTATTTGTCGACCAGGTGAGCGGTATGCACAGCGCAACATAAAAGAAACGAGATTGTTTAATGGAGGCTGTGTGATGTTTTGGGGTGGAATTTCCTCGACAGCAAGAACGGATTTGGTGACTTTTGTTCCTTTCGCACCTTATATAGGGAAGATTTGAGTTGTAAAGGAAGATGGTTGTATAGTTTTTTTGCGGAATATAATATAGATTTCTTTACTAACTCAGAGGACGGGATCGGTAGATATCAAAATTTGAATTTCTGGTGGAGTAGTCATGATAAGGCCTTGCTGGAAAGACATGCATGTGTTTACGAATTAAGCAAACAATTTCTAAAATATATAAAGATGTAAGGGTTAAAATTCCGTGATCTTTGAAGTAACTTCTGCAATGTGTTGTTCTTCTGAGGCCAGACAGATACCTTATTGCTCTTTTTTGTAATTTAAAAATAACATCTAATTGGGCAGCTGTACTAGAACCCCAAAAAGGAAGACCATATCGAAGATGAGACTCGATCAAGGAAAAATATGTTAGTTTAGAAGATGCTAAATTGAGTTCTTTCGAAACAGATTTTATAGCATAGCAGGCTGAGGCGAGTTTCTTACTTAACAAATCGATATGAAGGGACCATTTGAGGTTGCTGTCTAAAAAAATACCAAGAAATTTTACAGAATCAACGGTAGAGATCTGGCTGTTATTAACAAGCAGGGGTTGAAGAGCACTTTTATAGGATAATGCTACTGTCTTATCCACGTTAAAAGAGAGTAAATTAGAATCAGACCAGGTTTTTATCGTAAGCAAATCAGTTTACTCAAACTTTTTTTTTCAGTTTATTCCGGGTGGAAGAAAGAAATGATTTTCTTATGTTACGTTTGAGACACCCTGACACCCTGTAGAGACAAGGGTGGGTATTTATCAAAATCATGTTGTAGTCTTATGTTTTGTGAACATTTTGTTTTTTGAATTTTCCTGATATCTTTAAAAACAAAGAAAATAAACGGTTTTATTAGACTCTTTATATAGACTTTTTAACCAACTGAAACAATACTAAATTAACAATAACAAATAATAAGAATAGTTAAGAAAACTTTAAAAACAAAAAAACATTCTAACGATCAGATCGACGCTTATAAGAGTTATTTGTCGACCAGGTGAGCGGTATGCACAGCGCAACATAAAAGAAACGAGATTGTTTAATGGAGGCTGTGTGATGTTTTGGGGTGGAATTTCCTCGACAGCAAGAACGGATTTGGTGACTTTTGTTCATTTCGCACCTTATATAGGGAATAACTTCATCTTAATGTATGATAAAGTAACGGCCTCCTCGCGTATCGCGTGTCGTTCTTCTTCTTCTCAAAAGTGCCGTCTCCTCAATGGAGGTTGGCTACTACAATTGCAAACTCTTCTCTGTCTTCAGCTGTTCTTATTAGTTGTTCAAAATTTAGCCCTGTCCGTTGTCGGATGTTTCTGAGCCACGATAGTCTTTTTCTTCCTAGTCCTCTCCTTCCCTCGATCTTTCCTTTCACTATAAGTTGAGCATATTGGTACTTTTTATTTCTCAGTATGTGGCCTAGGTATGATGTTTTTCTAACTTACACTGTGTTGAAAAGTTCTCTTGCCTTGCCTATTCTATGCAGCACTTCTTCGTTTGAGGTATACGATGTCCACGAAATTTTGAGAATTCTCCGGTAGATCCACATTTCAAAGGCCTCCAACATATTTACGGTTGATGTTTTAAGGGTCCATGTCTCAACTGCATAGAGAAGAGTCGACCAGACGTAGCATTTGGATAAACGTAGTCGAATTTCGAGTTTTATTCGAGAATCACAAAGCAGTTTTTTGATTTTTTCGAAAGATTTTCTGGCCTGTTATATTCTCGATCTTATTTCTAGATCAGGATTTAGGCTGCTATCGATCCAACATCCCAAGTACTTAAATCTATTGACTTGTTCTAAAATGTGCCCATTTATTGTGCAAGGTTGAGGTACGTTTTGGTTTTTTCGGATTGACATCACTTTGGTTTTTTTAATGTTTATTTTCATACCAAATTGCTGCTCACAGGTCGCTGGCGTGTCGTTACTCAATATTTAAGTGAGATAAATATTCAGATATTGAAATGGCCCCCTCGCAGTCCCGACATGAACCCTATTGATCACTTATGGGATATTGTCGGTAGACAATTAAGACTTCGTAAGCCCCTTCCTGCTTTCCTGAAAGATATAAAAACTACTCAAATAGCCTGCTTAATATCCAGCATGCCTAGGCGATGTGAAGCTGTTATTAGAAATATAGTGAAAACACGCGATATTAATTATTTACTTTGTTTCTTTCTGTTTTTTATTTTGTTAACTCTTATCTTTTATTGTTAATTTAGTATTGTTTCAGTTAAAACACAAATGTTAAAGAGTAAAACCGTCTACTTTCTTTGTTTTTACAGATATCAGGGAAATTAAAAAAATAAAATGTTCACAAAACATGAAACTATGACATGAGTTCGATGTATACCCACCTTTGTATCTTTTCATCCCTACAGGTTGTCTCATAAAAGTATTTATTTTCTTCCACCCGGTATAATCTCAAAAAAGAAGTTTGAGTAAACTTTGCCCAACAGTGTAAATACCAAAGAAAAATGTAAAATAATAAAAAAATAGCAGGATTCGTTAATCCGTTAACAAAAAAATCAACTTTGAAAATGAGTATAATTTTTGAAGGTGTAAAACTTTTGCGATTAAGTTATATCACAATTTAAATACTTATTTAGAAATTAATCTCTCCAATAGACACGATGCTGCTTAAGATTTAAAACAAAACATCAGTATAATAATAATATCGTATGGCATTTTTGCCGGGGAGATCCTTTAGGACAGTTCCGGCGCCATTTACATCTTTAACCCTGTTTTAAGTAACTAGTGCCGATGTACACTAGCCCAGGGGGACCGACGGCTTAACGTGCTCTCCGAGGCACGGTGAGACGGCTCGTGTCATTATTGGAAATGAAAATGGTTTGCCTTTGGCAGGGCTCGAACCCACGTGCGCTGGCGTATGAGGCCAGCGATTATGCCGTTACTCCACGGCCGCTCACAAAACATCAGTTGTACCAAGATACTTAACAGATGTAGCTGGAATAACAGATACTTCTTCTTCTTAATGTGTCTATCCGTGACGAATGTAGCGACGATCATGGCAATTTTTATCTTATATGCAGCAACGTGGGAAAGCTACACAGATGTTCCGTTGTTCTATTTCATTTGGTCTGAAACATTTAGAAATTGTAAATTAAGTTCGATGACTTTTCTGATGGGAGACGATTTTTGTTTTGCTCTCTTTGTCCATGTATTTGTAAGTTTTGTGCCCCAACTATGAAACTAAGAATCCACATCCTTAAGCTTTCCATCTCCAAAACTAGTAATTATATATAGGGTGAGGCAGATAACTGGCCTATTAGAAATATCTCGAGAACTAAAGGCAACAGAATCATGAAAATTGGAATAAAGGGGTTTTGAAGGATGATCTATTAAATGAAAATATTTTCATCTCTGCAACTTCCGGTTATACCGGAAGTTGCGTATAACTTCGTTTTTTTTTAATGGGACACCCTGTATATTTTTACATTGTTGGATTCTCTTCGATGTCTTCTTTCTTAAAATATGAGGTTTTGTAATATTATACAGGGTATTTTAAAAGATAATTACGTTTTTTTTATTAATTTCGTAGCAACATTCACACCCTGTAGAATTGTAGTAGTTTGACATCTAAAACTCTACTTACGTTCAAATGATTTTTAATATAGTCTACTATTGTTAAGAATCATTAGTATAGCTAAATTTTAAATTTTAGTACACAGGGTTGGTCGAAACTCGGAATGAGTATTTTCTGAGGTTTCTTAAATGGAACACCCTGTATTTTTGTATTGTAATGAAATGATATTTTATAGTACTTTTTTATTTCTTAAGCATTCCCTATACCTAACTGCTTTAATTTGTGAGTTATTGGTGATTCAAGCTAAACATTAATTGAACCAAAAAATACGTAAAATTTTATTAGGTTGGCCGTGAAAATACTCAATCCTAAATAATTTTTCAGAAATAAATACATATTAATCCCGACTGATCCTTAAAATTACCAATAATGGTTTAGCTATCAAAATACCTACGTAGTTAAGATTGTTGGTGCGATTAACAATTAAGCACAAATTAAAGCAGTTAGGTATAGGGAATGCTTAAGAAATAAAAAAGTACCATAAAATATCATTTCATTACAATACTAAAATACAGGGTGTTCCATTTAAGAAAACTCAGAAAATACTCATTCCGAGTTTCGACCAACCCTGTATACTAAAATTAAAAATTTAGCTATACTAATGATTCTTAACAATAGTAGAGTATATTAAAAATCATTTGAACGTAAGTAGAGTTTTAGATGTCAAACTACTACAATTCTACAGGGTGTAAATGTTGCTACGAAATTAATAAAAAAATATAATTATCTTTTAAAATACCCTGTATAATATTACAAAACCTCATATTTTAAGAAAGAAGACATCGAAGAGAATCGAAAAATGTAAAAATATACAGGGTGTTCCATTTAAAAAAAACGAAGTTATAAGCAACTTCCGGTATAACCGGAAGTTGCAAAGAGATGAAAATATTTTCATTTAATAGATCATCCTTCAAAACCCCTTTATTCCCATTTTCATGATTCTGTTGCCTTTAGTTCTCGAGATATTTCTAATAGGCCCTTTATTTGCCTCACCGTGTATAATGCCATCCAAAGTATTACAAATGGTATACTGTACCTATTACCAAAAGAAATGCCTAATAGATATCAAAATGTATGTATCCTCTAGGTACCTCAGTATGCAATGGTGACTCTGGCGGCGGAATGGTGTTCCCAAGATCAGGCTCCAGTCCAAATAACCCCATTTGGGAGATAAGGGGAATGGTGTCCATAAGTGTGGCGTTACAAAATCAATTCCGATGTGATTCATCGCATTATGTAGTATTTACTGATATAGCTAAATATTTGGACTGGATCAAGAACGCTCTCACTCTTTAACATCCTGACTAATAATATGTAATAGAATAAGTAATTTTTAACGATAACTATGTCATAACTATTAAATATTTAGATAATTTTACCTATTTATAACAATAAAAATATTAAGACTAAAATTTGTCCTTTTTAAATTTATTTCCCTGGGTTTTTGCTTAAGGTCGTTAGGTATATCCACCTTTTCCTTCTCCTTTTTATATTAATATTCATTCGCCCTTTCATGTTTGCTTGCCATATTTCTTTTTGTATTTTTATATTTTCGATCCCAAAAACTAAATTGTCTTTTTTTTTATATAAATTTTGATAAATAAAAGTATATTTTTGGTAATTGTAGTTCATATTTTGTCTCTTTTATGAGACCTATAATGTAGGGGAAACGCGGGCAAAACGGGGTAGCTGCCTAAAACGGGGTACCCCCTTTTTTTTTCAATATCACTCGCTCCATCTATACTACGTTAATGAAATTATATTATAGACGCCTGTTTACGCCTTCTGTCATAAAGCAGATATAATTAATTGTTAGTTGATTGTTGTGAAGAGTAGGTACATGTGCGTTTTTAGTTAACCAAGTTATAATATCGGCCGAAAAATAATCCATCGTTAGTACATATTACTAAAACAATTTATTATTTAATATCATTACTTCCAACTAACAGTGAATGTGTTCTAGAGTATTCGTTTGTCATTATGTTAAAAAATAAAAACTTGTAATAATTTAAACAGGTCATAATCTCAAAATCTGCTCTTTGGGCAAAATGGGGTACCACTAGGTAGGGTAAAATGGGGTACCCTTTTTACCATACCTATTGGTAGTCTTTACCCTTTTACCATACCAAGTAAGATAGCTGATGATCAAACCAAATCACAGACGAGTAAGAAATCGCAATTGAATAAAACTAAAAAAGTAGTCAGATTCAGAAGGCGAAGATAGTGACACTGACTGGTTCTGCGGAAACTTTTATTCAATTTCCACAGAAGGATGGATAAGCTGATCTAGTTGCCTTAAATAGGCTAAAAATTCATGTGCGGGTGTAGAAGATGAGGATGATGAAGTAGTACTTGTATGCGAATTTTGTCAATAGGCTTTTCTTGGTTTCAATTTGGTACCCCATTTTACCCTATACAACGGGCACAATGGGGCAATTTACATTAGTTTCTGTTTTTTCATATAATAAAAAAAACTTTGACTTTTTTTAAATTTCAATTTTATTAATAAATAGTTACTACTATAACAATGATATTTGTCTTATTTTAAGACCTTAAAAGTTACAGATTTTTTTTAAATCCCAATTTAAACCTTAAGTACCCCTTTTGCCCGCACTTCCCCTAGCTACCTACAAGGTCTGGGGCCCACAGTTGAAAAAAAATGTATTACCTCCCTCACCCTTATGACTTTTTTACTCAGTTATTCATGTCGAGTCGAACAACTTTTCTAATAAGGCTTTTCATTGATTGTCATTTGTTTCGAGCTGTGGTCATATAATCTGTGTATAATATTAATATGCACGGAATATACGACATAAGACAGGAGCTCGAAACAAATGACTGTGAATGAAAAGCCCTATACGGAAATTTTTTTATTAAACAATCTTGCAAAAATCAGCTCTGAGGGTATAAATTTTATGACTCTTTATAGCACCCCATATGGGGAGGGCACTATTAGTCCAAGTAATGAAGCTTAAAATAGGACAAAACCTCGCAATTTTTACAGAATGGATCGATTTGCTTAAAAATTTGAGAATAAGTAGTGAATAGTTCAAAGATCAAAATCTATATCTTGCCGAAAGGCGCTTTTACCATGGGGGTGGTTGCCACCCCATCTCGGGGGTGGAAATTTTTTATTATATTTTAATCGCAAAAGTTGGTAAAAACGTTCATTCTAAGCAAAAAACGTTCTATACATTTTTTTTAATAAAATTGATATTTTGAAAATATGAATTTTACATATATCAAAAAAATTAATGATTGTAAGAAGTTTTCTGCTAATAACTCCAAAAGTTTTCGTTTTATCAAAATAACTTTACTTAACAAAAATGTACCTTTTGAAAAAATAAACAAAAACGTTTTTTTAAATTCTCTTTAAGACCAATAGTAATCGAGCTATACTTTATTATATGTTGGCTCTTCTTCGTCAAATGCTAAATATTGTAGTTTCAAAGTCAAAAGACGGAAAAACTATGCATTTTTTTAGGACAACTGGTTTAAACTAATTTAAAGAACTTAAAAATATCTATCTCCAGAAATGAAAAAAGTCTCTAGCTCAAAAATTAAGTGACTTATAATGAAAAGAATGTCAGTCCCCATTTTTTTTCAGCGAAATTGTGATCGCAAGCAACCCCCTAATCACCACCCTAATTAAAATTAGTCATTAACCTTATTTGGTCTTTTTTATTTATGTATTATTAATGGGTTGTAGAAGTTTGACCGGCTTAGAATGATTAGTTTAAAAAAAAAAAGAGCTAAAAATGAATAACGAATTTTTGTAGTTTGGAAAAAAATGGTCTTTTCTTCAGAATAGCCAGATTAGCATCAGAGATACGAAAAAATGTTTAAATAAGAAATTGTAGCTTATTTAATTCCCAAGAAAACAGTTTACAAAATTTTTTTCTGCGGCAAAAATTGAGTGAGCTATTGACAATTAAAACTTGTAATAACATACAAAAACCACATTTACCAACCCTTTAAAAGTCACCTCTTTTTGCGACTGAGGATTTTAAAAAGATTTAATATTAATAGGCTTATAGATCTTATAAAAGCCTACAAAATTATCTTTTACCAAACTTTCTAGGATAAAAAATAAAAAAGTTACGGTTAAAAAATCAATTTTTTTGAAAAAATAAAGGAGAAATAAAATTGGAAGCATAATAGTGCAAGTTAGCGGTGTTTTTAGTCATTGGGCTTATTTATTCTTATTTATTTATGTATTAATGATAGATTCTAGAAGTTTGACTGGCTTAGAATGATTCGTTTTAAAAAAACTGGAGTTAAAAGCGAATAACGAATTAAAGATTAGCATTAGAGATACGAAAAAATGTATTAATATAAAATTGTAGGTTATTTAATTCCCAAGAACTTGGTTTGAAAAAATTTTTTCTACGGCAAAAATTGAATGAATCGTAAATGAGTAGGATCGAAAAACATTGATTTTTTCTATACAAAACTAACACTTTCGATAGCGAATAAATCGAAAATATTAATTTTATCAAAAGAATGTATAGAACATTTTTTGCTTGGAATGAACTTTTTTATCAACTTTTACGGTCAAAATATAACAAAAAGTTTCCACCCCCGAGATGGGGTGGCAACCACCCCCATGGCAAAACCGCCTTTCGGAATCATATAGATTTTGATCCTTGGACTATCCAGTACTTATTCTCAAATTTTCAAGCAAATCGATCCATTCTGTAAAAATTGCGAGGTGACAAGCTTCGGTTCCTGGCCTATATGGAGTCATAAATGATGAATTTTTTGCAGGATTGTTTGATAAAAATACTTACAATTTACTGGTGTTATTGTCCGACAAATTTTTAAGGGTAATCCAGTTGTCGGACGCACCAAAGTTTGAAAACCTCTATATTTACGAAACGTCCTCCTCCCGAAAGTTTTCCGTATTAGAAAAGTTGTTGACTCGACATGAATAACTGAATAAAAAAAGTCTCATGGGGGAGGTAATAATTTTTTTAAGTGTGAGCCCAAGGTCTATACCTATTACCTATCCGCTGGGAGCGTTAACTATGATTATAGGTCACGTGGTACACTATGGCGACGCGGGGGACCATTTTATGTACATGCTTTATGTGTGATTTACAAAAACAAGAGATTATTTAAAACTGTACTATTAATTTTTTGCTAATGTATTAATAAATTATTAGAAATTTGCTATAAATACATATAGTTTAAATATAGAAAAATACGAAGAGATTTTAAGGCTGACAGCCGAAGTGAGACGTCACGACTGTCATATTGTTATTATCACTTTGAAGATAAAGGTTGAAAAGCCAGGATTTGCCCAATCTCAAGCCTTTTTAATTCCTATAAAGTTGAAATCTTGCTTCCTCTTCTGATTTTTCTGTTTAAGGATAGTGTTTTTAAGATAATATACTAAATACACTATAATTCGGTCTTAAGGGGATGGGTACGTAGTTTCTGCTCCAATGCTATACAAATAGGATTCATTTTTTTCGAATTCTGAGAAAACTAATAAGTATTTTTGAAAAACTTAAACGCAGAATGAAAGATTACGTTATCAGCGAGGACCGAAAGTCCCTGAGAACTTCTATAATGTTTATTTTAATAAGTTACAGGGGTGAAAAACTAAGAGAAAATTTAGTGTGATTTTTAATTTCAAATATCTCATTCAAAATAAACTTTTTATTTATTATTTATTCTAAGTGACTTTCGGCCCTCGGTAATAATTTAGTCTTTCATTCTGCGTTTAAATTTTTCAAAAATTATTATTGGTTTTTTCAGGATTCGAAAAAAATGGTAATGTCGGTGGTAATATTTTCCAAATCTATCTTTGTCATACAACGCACCCAGTCGAATAGAATATTGTCAGCATATTGTCAGTCAGACAGTGACAATTTTAAATATTTGACATGGCATCGGGAATATTTTGAATTGATAGTAGTGTAGGAAACAAAGGTTGAACCTTGCAAAATGGACATAAGTCCGGTTTAATTTTTTTTCTGGTATATCAAGGGGTGCTTATTATAAGACTAACTTTTTCTGAAAAAATTTCGCCCCGGAACCCCCTTTTTCACCCCTTTAAAGGGGGTAATTTGTGGTTTTTGCGGAACGTAGCCCTTCCTGTACCTTTTACAAAAAAAAATTTTTTATAGAAATATAAAAAGGACTATATTTTCTACGATTTATTTCCGACAGCATATGTCTATCATCCACCGTTTAGCGGGGGTGGCGCCCCAAAATTGACAAGTTTTTAAAAAAGATGTTTGTAAAAAAAATATATTTTTCCCTAAGTGTAACGGAAATTACAAAGAAGTCCTGCGACAATTATTCATAAATAAGTAACCGATTTTTTGGTATAGGTTGTACTCAAGGGTAATTGCCCTATTTTTAATTACATGGTGTTACATTTTAAAAAACCCCTGTTTATACCATCTGAACCGTTTATGCTAGAGTAAAAAGACTTTCAGAGATTACCCATGTGCTGGTGCTATTTACAAATTTGTATAATGCACCCCCATTTTTTCCCCGGAACCACCCATAAAAAAAGAAGAATTAATAAATAAAGTGATTTTCTTGGAATCCTTCACACACAATGCCCTTTATTAATATGCTTCATATATAATTTTGTGCACGTTATTATTACCCATGCATGGACACCAAAAGCGATTTCCATCAATAGTGCTTTTCAAAAATATATATATGATTATTGCAACATCCCTGCGGAAACCACCCCTATCCTTGAAAATATACTGCAGAAACTACCCCTATCCCTTGGCGAGCATGTTTTTACGATTTTTTCATTGCCTATGCATTCTTTTTAAACAAAACTTATACAAGGTTAAAGACCACTATTTACTCTAAAAATTAGGTCCTATTCATTTTTTTCGTATAAGCAACCGTTACGGCACAGTGGCGCCGTAAACTTCATATATGCTTTGGCGGGCTCCAGTTTTTGTTTTCTTTTTTCGTCATCTGTTAGTTTTATTGATAAAATTTTTATGTAAAATAAAACAACACAGTGTAACTTACAAATTATGACCTATGCACATTTTACATTCTTTGCGCCCCAAAGCCACAGTGGTGGCCCAAAATGTATTTTTGCATATTTTCGCCACCTACACGCATTTTATTGCATTAATGCTACCTTGATAGCACAATATTCACCCTTAAGTGGTCGCTAAGCAGTGGCGGATCCAGGGAGGGGTAATGGGGGCGATCACCCCCCCCCCCCCCGCCAAGTGATATTATATTTAAATATTATAAAAATATTCATTTAACGATGCTGGATCCGCCACTGTCGCTAAAGCATAAAAAGTACGCCATTCTTATAAAAATAATAATATAAATAAGTATTTCTATAAAAATAAATAAATATTTTTATATAATCTTTAAATATAATATCACTTGATTTGAGAGGGGGAGGGGGGTGATCGCCCTCATCACCCCCCTGGATCCGCTACTGCTTAGCGACCACTTAAGGGTGAATATTGTGCTATTAAGGTAGCATTAATGCAATAAAATGCGTGTAGGTTGCGAAAATATGCAAAAATTGATTTTGGGCCATCACTGTGGCTTTGGGGCGCAAAGAATGTAAAATGTGCATAGGTCATAATTTGTAGGTTACACTGTGTTGTTTTATTTTACATAAGTATTTTATCAATAAAACTACCAGATGATGAAAAAAGAAAACAAAAACTGGAGCCCGCCAAAGCATATATGAAGTTTACGGCGCCACTGTGCCGTAACGGTTGCTTATACGAAAAAAATGAATAGGGCCTAATTTTTAGAGTAAATAGTGGTCTTTAACCTTGTATAAGTTTTGTTTAAAAATAATGCATAGGTAATGAGAAAATCGTAAAAACACGCTCGCCAAGGGATAGGGGTAGTTTCTGCAGTATATTTTCAAGGATAGGGGTGGTTTCCGCAGGGACTTTGCAATAACCATATATATTTTTGAAAAGCACTATTGATGAAGCATATGCCCATATAAATCAAAAAGCAAAAAACAAAAAAAAATTTCAACCCCCAATTTTATTTATTTTTTCTTGGCTACGGGGGTTACACTAGGAAATCGCTTTCGGTGTCCATGCATGGGTAATAATAACGTGCACAAAATTATGTATGAAGCATATTAATAAAGGGCATTGTGTGTGAAGGATTCCAAGAAAATCACTTTATTTATTAATTCTTCCTTTTTTTGGGTGGTTCCGGGGAAAAAATGGGGGTGCATTATACAAATTTGTAAATAGCACCAGCACATGGGTAATTGCTGAAAGTGTTTTTACTCTAGCATAAACGGTTCAGATGGTATAAAAAGGGGTTTTTTAACATGTAACACCCTGTAATTAAAAATAGGGCAATTACCCTTGAGTACAACCTATACCAAAAAATCAGTCACTTATTTATGAATAATTGTCGCATGATTTCTTCGTAATTTCCGTTACAGTTAGGAAAAAATATATTTTTTTACAAACATCTTTTTTAAAAACTTGTCAACTTTGGGGCGCCACCCCCGCTAAACGGTGGATGATAGACATATGCTGTCGGAAATAAATCGTAGAAAATACAGTCCTTTTTATATTTCTATAAAAAAAATTTTTTGTAAAAGGTACAGGAAGGGCTACGTTCCGCAAAAACCACAAATTACCCCCTTTAAAGGGGTGAAAAAGGGGGTTCCGGGGCGAAATTTTTTCAGAAAAAGTTAGTCTTATAATAATCACCCCTTGATATACCAGAAAAAAAATAAAACCGGACTTATGTCCATTTTGCAAGGTTCAACCTTTGTTTCCTACACTATAGTGTATTTGATAAATAATTGATTTAAGACGTGAACTTAATAAAAAGTTATTTATTGTTTATTATTTATGGAAGATCCAAGCAGAGAATACACCAGGATATATTCAGTGATCCAAGTATTTTGTTGTTAAAGATGTTCAAAATTGTAAGCGTTTCATAGTAACAATATATTATTAAAAAATCACCTTTCCTCTTTTCTCGACTGATTATTAGTTTTTGTTATACAGTATATAAATTATTAAAACCACTGAATACATAGTTAGTGAAAAAATTATCAGTAGTAATTGCACAAGAGCTCTAAAATTATCGAATTTTTCCCGAGTAACACTTTGACAGTTTTAATTTCACGACCCGAAGGGGAGTGAAAAAGGGGAGTGAAATTATGTCAAAGTGACACGAGGGCAAAAATTCTATATTAATTTTAGAGATCGAGTGCAATTTGTTGCGATTATTTCATGAATAAAACTGTTCAAGACCAAAATTTTATTGTAATTTATTTATGTAAGTACAAATTAGTACAATTAAACACAGAGTTATTATAAATATTTTACGGTTGAAAGTTATCACTTTTATAATTTTTAAAACATTAATTGTCATTAATGTCACTGAATGTATTTTTTCATAGCAACGAAGGGCATCTGACGTAATATACTTGACGACGGGAAATTATCAAAAATTATCAGTTTAATTTAGATTTCTGTAGCTTTCTATTGGTCAGAATCTCCTATGAATGAAATAATCATATTAATTAACTGAATTAATAATTAAGGCAATTAAGTATACAAGTAACATTTATCCAAGAACATTCAAAAGCCATCTTTAAAGTTAATCATGACATTGTCAAGTAAAGTTTACATATCCATACCAGTTAGAATTTTTACTACACGTAATTTGTTGTGTAAAGACAGAAAAAGTAGGGATAGACGTAAAATATTTGCGAATTATGTACCGATGGCATAATGCATGGTTGCACCAACAGATCTTAAGCTCCAGCTTAGCTGAGCTCTACTTATAAATAGGGCCGCATTGAGTATTACTTACGTTGCACCATAATTTTAGATTCTTACCTTATTGTCAATTATATCTATTATTATATTATGGTATTCTTATTGTAATATATTATAATTATATTATATTAATTCTTATGATATTCTCGACTTAAGCTTAAGATCTGTTGGTGCAACCGGGCATTAAATGCCTAGGAAATATAGTTTTTTAGTGATATTCACCAAGCAAAAGTTAAGAACTTTTGTGAACCATTGTATTTTGTATAATAAAAATGTTAATGCGATTTGCCCCGGATTGTAAACACTATGGTAAAAGACGGATATGTAGATTATTTGTGTTTCCAAAGGATCTGGTTGAAAAGAAGAGGTGGATTTCATTACTAAGGTAAGAAAAATAGTGAAGAAAAAGAACTGAATTTATCGCTCGTCCCCCACGGCTTGCAAATTATGCTACCATGAGAAGCACTGTCGACATGTCACATCCCCTCCATGTCAATCCTGCCAGCGGATATACACTCACTCCATTTTACTTTCCTATCGTTCTGTGAATGAATATTAATATGAAATATACAATATATAATGCATTTTAATTTTAATTATATATGTCTGACCCCATGCTGGTAGGCCGGGGTTCGAAACACAGCGCCGGCGAGAACAGCTAGACATTTTTAAAAATGTCTATAGGCCCCAGGTCGACTCAGCCTGAACAAAATGAGTAGGTACCTTGGGTAAAACCAGGGGTAATAATAGGCGGTTGAAGCGTAACACTGGCCCTGTTACCTTCCTTGTATACCGTAGGCCCTAGATATCGCAAACTACCCTGCTATAACCCCAAAGCCGTGTCGGCGGAATAAAATATAATCACAATATAGTATATGAATATATTATCATAATAATCAAATAAAACAAATTCAACATTAACTATTTATTTTCCTTGTCTGGTTCATTTCTACATATCACAGATATTCTTCTATCTTTTAATACTTTCTCGCCCTTAAAAACACTGTTTTCGTTACTTAAAATTTCATGTGTATAGTCATAACGGGCGCAGTTCTTCATTATATACAACGATCGTCTTTTCAGAAATATGTCAGCATATAAGTTCTTCTTTTTATCATGTACCAACCTCATAATACTATCGCTTAAAAGACTTACTCCTGCTATGGTATCGCCACAAAACTGCAACATTTTTTATAACGTAAAATACAGAAACATAGAAAAGAAAAACGTCAATGTGTGTGATTTAATTTGCATAAAGCTGTATCCATTTGAGACAAAATAGTCTCGAGAGCTTCTCGAGACTGTATAGTCCAGGAACTTTTCACCTTTCAATTTTTACAGAACGGATCGATTTGCTTGAAAATTTGAGAATAAGTAGTGGATAGTCCAAGGATCAAAATCTATATGATGCCGAAAGGCGCATTTTCCATGGGGGTGGTTGCCACTCCATCTCGGGGGTGGAAATTTTTTATTATATTTTGACAGCAAAAATTGATAAAAACATTAACTGTCGCCAGGGGGGTTACAACGGCCTCCTTAATTCAGATGGACTCACCCAAGTTTTTTATGTATTTTGACCCGTAGAACACGAATTATTTGGGTAACAGTTGATCCGGATGTCGATAAGATTGTTATAAACAAAGAACTTGAGGAATTACATAACAGCGATTTTTCACAAAACAAAACATTTTTCTGTATTCTTTGGGTGATTCTCAGCAAAAAATGGTCTTACAAGTTTTTTCGTAGGATGCATAGGTTTCGAGATAAACGCGGTTGAACTTTCAAAAAATCGAAAAAGTGAAATTTTTGAACCCGAATAACTTTTGATTAAAAAATAAAATAGCAATACTGTTTACTGCATTTGAAAGTTCAAGTCAAATTCTATCGGTTTTGATTATTTGCATTGCTAAAAATTAAGTTTTTATTTGTTAAACAAAGCCATAAACACATAGTGTTTCCCGTGCCCAATGCATGCGTTTTAATGTACGTAATCTACGTAGAAATTGTCTGTATGCGCGCCTACTCGTTGGATTTCAAATGAGAAATGCATTGAAAACATCATGCAATCAATATGTGTTTATAGCTTTGTTTAACAATAAAAAAAAATATTTTTTAGCAATAAAAGTAATCAAAACCGATAGAATTTGACTTGAACTTTCAAATGCGGTAAGCAGAATTGCTATTTTATTTTTCAATCAAGTTATTCGGATTCAAAAATTGCAATATTTCGATTTTTTGAAAGTTCAACCGCGTTTATGTCGAAAACTATGCATTCTACGAAAAAACTTGAAAAAATATTTTTTGCTTAGAATGACCCAAAAAATACAAAAAAATGTTTTGTATTGCGAAAAATCGCTGTTATGTGATTCCTCAAGTCTTTGTTTATAACAATCTTATCGACATTCGGATCGACTGTTACCCAAAAAATTCGTGTTCTAATGGTCAAAATACATAAAAAAAACTTGGGTAAGTCCATCTGAATTAAGGAGGCCGTTGTACCCCCACTGGGGGTACAACGGGCAAAAAATGTTCTATACATTTTTTTGATTAAATTAATAGTTTTCGATTTATTCGCAATCGTAAGTGTTAGTTTTATATCGAAAAAATCAATGTTTTTAATAAGTTTTCTGCTAATAACTCCAAAAGTTTTCGTTTTATCAAAACGACTTTACTTCATTTACGATTCACTCAATTTTTGCCGTATAAAAAATTTTTTCAAACCAAGTTCTTGGGAATTCAATAACCTATAATTTCATATTTAAACATTTTTTCGTATCTCTGATGCTAATCTTTCTATTCTGAAAATATGGCATTTTTTACCAAACTACAAAAATTCGTTATTCGCTTTTAACTCCAGTCTTTTAAAAACTAATCATTCTAAGCCAGTCAAACTTCTAGAATCTATTAATAATACATAAATAAAGAAGAGTGACTAAGGCCAATGATTAAAAACACCGCTAACTTACATTATTATGCTTCTAATTGGCTTTGTCCTTTTTTTTTAATATATTGATTTTTTAACCGTAACTTTTTTATTTTGTATCTTACAAAGTTTTGTAAAAAAGAATTTTGTAGGCTTTTACAAGCTCTATAAGCCTATTAATACTAAATCTTTTTAAAATCCTCAGTCGCAAAAAGAGATGACTTTGAAAGGGTTGGTAAAGGTGGTTTTTGCATGTTATTATAAGTTTTAATTGTCAATAGCTCACTCAATTTTTACCGTAGAAAAAAATTTTTGCAAACCGGGATCTTGGAAATTAAATAAGCTACAATTTTATATTTAAACGTTTTTTCGTATCTCTGATGCTAATCTTTATATTCTGAAGAAAAGGCCATTTTTTTCCAAACTACAAAAATTCGTTATTCGCTTTTAACTCCATTTTTTTTAAACTAATCATTCTAAGCCAGTCAATCTTATAGAAACTATTAATAATACATAAATAAACAAGACCAAATAAGGTCAATGACTAATTTTAATTAGGATGGTGATTAGGGGGTTGCTTCCAATCACTTTTCTCCGAAAAAAATAGGGACTGACATTATTTTCATTATAAGTCACTTAATTTTTGAGTTAGAGACTTTTTTTATTTCTGGAGATAGATATTTTTAAATACCGGGTGTCAACTTATATTTTCCCCCATTTTAACTGCCTATAACTTCTAAATGGTTCAAGATAGAAATATGCGGTTTTCGCTGAAATGTTTTATTTTAGTAAAAGTTTTGTCTGAATGGATTGAATTTTTTATATCGCTCTCAAATACGAAATAAAAAATGGCGGATTTTTGAAAAAAACTTTGTTGACTTTTTTTTAATGGAACACCCAGTATATTTTTTTGTAAATTGAAAGAAAGGTCATTCACCTATCCAGCGATATAAAGTTTTTCAAAATCGGTTGTCAAATCACTGAGTAATTAATTTTTAAAATGAGGGGTGCAACGTGGATATCACATACCTAAATAACATAACTGAGCAAAATGATATTATGTTATGTGATTTCCACATTGCATCTCTCATTTTAAAAATTAATGGCTCAGTCATTTGGCAACCGATTTTAAAAAATTTTATAACTCTAGATAGGTAAATGACCGTTTTTTCAAAACACAAAAAAATATACTGGGTGTTTTAATAAAAAAAGTCAACAACGTTTTTTTTTTCAAAAATCCGCCATTCTTTATTTAAAAGCGATATAAAAAATGGTAATTTACCTAAAAACTTGAAAAAGCGGTCATTTATCTATCCAGTGATATAAAAATTTTTTAAATCGGTTGTCAAATGATTGAGCAATTAATTTTTAAAATGAGAGATGCAATGTGGAAATCACATAACTTGCTTAGTTATGTTATTTAGGTATAGTAGGAAAAATAAAAGAATACCCATGAACGAACATATAAAACACGCTGTATTTTCCTGTCACCGTGTCATACAAAAATTGGCCAGCGCTTGTACATGTAATAATTATTATTACATGTACTTGCGCTGAGCAATTTTCTTTGTGACACGGTGACAGGAAAATACAGCGTGTTTTATATGTTCGTTCATGGGTATTCTTTCATTTTTCCGACTGTATGTGATATCTACGTTGCACCTCTCATTTTAAAAATTAATTACTCAGTGATTTGACAACCGATTTTGAAAAACTTTATATCGCTAGATAGGTGAATGACCTTTCTTTCAATTTACAAAAGAATATACTGAGTGTTCCATTAAAAAAAAGTCAACAAAGTTCTTTTCAAAAATCCGCCATTTTTTATTTCGTATTTGAAAGCGATATAAAAAATTTCATCCATTCAGACAAAACTTTTACTAAAATAAAACATTTCAGTGAAAACCGCATATTTTTATCTTGAGCCGTTTAGAAGTTATAGGCAGTTAAAATGGGGGAAAATATAAGTGGACACCCGGTACTTTAAATTAGTTTGAATAAGTTCTCGAAAAATGCATAGTTTTTCCAGTCTTTTAACTTTGAAACTACAATATTTAGCATTTGACGAAGAAGAGCTAACATATAATAAAGTATAGCTCGATCACTATTGGTTTTAAAGAAAATTAAGAAAAACGGTTTTGTTTATTTTTTCAAAAGGTACATTTTTGTTAGGTAAAGTTGTTTTGATAAAACGAAAACTTTTGGAGTTATTAGCAGAAAACTTATTAAAAACATTGATTTTTTCGATATAAAACTAACACTTTCGATAGCGAATAAATCGAAAATTATTAATTTTATCAAAAAATGTATAGAACATTTTTTGCTTAGAATGAACGTTTTTATTAACTTTTGCGGTCAAAATATAATAAAAAATTTCCACCCCCGATATGGGGGTGGAAATCACCCCCAAGGTAAAAGCGCCTTTCGGCATCATATAGATTTTGATCCTTGGACTATCCACTACTTATTCTCAAATTTTCAAGCAAATCGACCCATTCTGTAAAAATTGCGAGGTTTTGTCCTATTTAGCTTCATTACTTGGACTAGTACTCACAAATGTATATGGGTCTGAAAAACCTCTCAGAGATAAATAGTGACTTGTCGCCGAGACTACGCTTGTCACAAGTGGACAAGAGAGAGCTGAGACTAGTCTCAGGTTGGTGTTTAGTGAAAAAGTAAATATTGACTTGCTAAAAAATGAGTGCGCAACATTGGACCGATGATAAAATTTTGCAATTAATTTCTCTTTATGAATAAAAAGAATTCTTATGAAATGTTAATCTCGTTATACAGGTATCGCAAAAAAATGAGTTTTTATAATAAGTGTTTAATCAAATTTAATAATTGTGATACAAACGAAATACAAAGGAAGTCATACAATTTAAATATATTCTCGTAAATCTGGTATTTTACTAAATCTAAAAGCAGTCCAAGCTGCACAGCAGACATAATACAAATAAAATTTTTGAATTGCTGTACTCCAACAGCAACTCATTTATGAGAGCTCAACCGGCTCCCAAGTCGATTCTACAATTGACCCATCTCTCACAAAACACTTTTTTTACTTTCCTTCGTTTTTTACACAATTGTATACGTAATTTAAAAAGCTAGTGCTTGACGCGAATCCATTTTGAAGATTGAAAATATGTATATGCGCGATGAAGTCACTCAGTGGGCTGTGTGTTTGACTCTTTAGTCGATACTGAATTGTCTTGGTCTCGAGACTATAGTCACCAGCAAGTCTCCCATGCCGATCTCGAGACCGCAAGTAATCTCAAATGGATACACCTCGAGACTAATCTCGAGTTTAGCTTAAGCGTTTACTAAATGGGAAGGAAGAATTGGAGGAGAAAATAACTATATAATATGTTGTCCCTAAACGGGAAGGAAGAAAATAAACTCCTGGACAAAATTAACGTACCACTCATATTTTTCTCAATAATCTTTATTTATTGATAATTTACTGTACGACAAGTTGCCTATGGACCTTGTTTGACAGTGACAGTTGTTATGTAAGCTAATAATAGTCTTGTTTTAACAATAATTTGTATTAAACTTCGTTTTAGACTAAAAGTGAGTTAAACTTTTCATAAAAAGTGCCGACTAAAGCAAAGTGCTTGTCAGAAACAAGCTTTTTATTGTGATATTTTTCATCACATGCATGTTTGGAAGTTGATTTGCATAAAATTCAATTAAAAAAAAATGAACCGCCGAAGAAATTTGTCAATGGAGGAGGCAGTGCGAGCATCGACTCTCCTAGATGAAGGATATTCAATGCGATACGTTGCAGGTTTGTTAGGAAGACATCATTCCAGAAGCAGTTGCAAGGTGAGGCGATATAATGAAACAGGGTCGTACCATCGAAGACCAGGGTAAGGGCGAAAACGTTGCACTAATCAAATTGATGATCGTTTTTTGAGACAACATGCTCTCAGAGATAGGAGAGTCACCAGCAATTTGCTAAAAAATGAACTAGCAGATGTTCGAAATGTCGCGATATCGTCTCGAACAGTTAGAGACGTTTACATGAAGCAGAATTGAGCAAGAGGAAACCGGCCAAAAAACCCTTGCTTACCAGAGAACACAGGGTTCAGAGATTGAATTTTGCAAGATTGCATCAAAATTGGACCATCGATGATTGGAAACGAGTTCTTTTCTCCGATGAGACTAGAGTAAGCCTAAAAGCTCCAGATGGTCGTGAGCGTGTCTGGCGAAGGCGAGGAGAAAGGTTTGCCAGCTGCAATATCTCTCCTAAAGTACCTTTTGGTGGTGGCTCTAAAATGTTTTGGGGGGAATTTGTTTCGAAGCTCCTACGGAGTTGGTCTTCATACGTACGAGGTCTATGAATGCCCATTATTACTTAGACAACATTATTGTCGAACATGTAATGCCTTTTGCTCCGTTTCTTGGACCTAATTTTTTATTCATGCAAGACAACGCTCGTTCTCATGTGTCTCGACAGGATATTGGCTACCTAAATGATGTTGATATTCCATTATTAGAGTGGCCACCTAACAGTCCGGACATGAATCCTATAGAGCATCTATGGGGCTATCTCAAAAAAAAAGATTTGGAGTCGTAGACCCCCTATTGCCAATCACAACCAACTCATTGAGGCCGTTATTGAAGAATGGGAGAATATTCCGTAAGCTTTTGTTGAACATTTGATATCAAGCATGCCTCAACGCATAAATGCAGTCATAAGAAGTAGAGGTAGAGGAGGGCCTACACGGCATTAGTGTTGACCCAGATGTATTTTATTGTGTTACTTTACTGATTTTTTTTCTTTTTGCAATTTGCAGTTATGCTAGCTTATTTACGCATTTCCGGCAAAAACAATTTTTTAAAGAAACAATAAGGCAAATTAAGGTCATGATAAAGTCATGTTGGACTTATTTGTAGGTGTTTATTATTATTTCAATGTAACTTGGTTTTATTTTGTGTTCATATTGTAAATATTTAGATTAATTAAAGCGGTGTGTTAATTTTGTCCAGGAGTTTAACTATATAAAATAATAAGTTGTATGAAATATTAATCGAAGCTAAAAATATAATAATGAGTACAAATTAAATATAGGCCTAAGCATCCATCTGATGATATACGCAAATCTTTTGTAACTACTCAATTCTCTGTCCTTTTCTGTATTAATCAGAATCATTATCATGCTTCTTCAGACGATTTGTTACTGTTACAGCATGTGACGTCTCTTTTTTCTCCTACCTTTTTCAGTGTCAGATGATTGTTCTTAAGTATTGATTTAAAATGTTAAACAAAATCGTAGTCTTTCAGATTCATATTCAGAATTATCAAAAATTAAGGGCTGGATAGCTCAGGTGATAGAGTGCCTGACTTTCACACAGGTCAGTGATCGATCCAGCATCAACGAAAAAATCTAGATATTTTTAAAATATCTACAGGCCCCAGGTCGACTCAACCTGAATAAAATGAATACCTTGGGACTTAATAATAGGTGGTTGAAGAATAGCACTGACCCTACTACCTTTTTTTTTGCTGTAGGTCCAAGAGTTAGCAGACTACCCTGCTATAATCCAAAAGCCACATTAGCAGTATAAAAGAAAACTATTGTTCAACTATTTGTCTTATGAGTTTTGGATGGTGTCAGGTTTTCCACTCGCGGAAAAGATTGACAAAATACTTGCATAAAGTCAAAACTTTCATAGTACCTACTTCCTTAATTAAGGAAATTTTTGATATGTTTCAATGTATAGATACATCCTTCTGCTTCTGTGGTTGTCATTGGCATCGTGACAAGTACTTAATGAGTTAAAATTATTTCAGAAAAATCTTATTAAAAAATTATTTTCAGTAAGTGGACTGCTCAGAAAAGTTCTTTAAAATCGGATCTTCTAGAAATAATTTCCAATGTAGTCCTTAATTTGTTTTGGTTTGAAAAGGGATATTTGCCAATGACTGATTCCAATGCCCAGACAACCAATGGTTGAGGGAAAAAATAAAGGAGACCAAGGCTCAATTTGAGCTGTAGTGCCGTAGAAGAAGAAGAAGAAGAAGATTCCAATGCCAATGCAGGAAAATTTGAGCTGTATGTTTCAACATTTTCCACTGAAAATAATTTTGCCATTTCCAAATTTCCTGTAAAAAAACTTTCTTTTAATTTCAGATAGTATAATAGTATCATAAACTTCCTTAGCTTGAATAATAGTGGGGACATTAGAATTTCTGTAATCTTTCTTGAGTCTCTTCCTGGATTGACTATCGCCAATGTCTGCTAATTCAGTTTCCGTTATGGTGTGAATATTGTCTCTTTCCTTTTGAATATTTTTTCAAATGAACTCAAGCATCATTTTACGGTTAAGGAATCAGTAGCAGTTTTTTGTATTTGTGAATATAAGATGTCAACGTGGGACATACCACGATGAAAATCTTTCAACTAAAATACAAATTTAAGATAATTCAATAACCTAAAAAGTGCACCTGCATTTTAACCTCAAAAGTGCAACTTACCCTTACTGCATCTATATGTGGCTTGATATACCCCTTTTTCTCTAAATCCAAAATATGTACATACTTAAGTTGAGCTGTAGCTGGTGGGAAGGCAATATTTCGCACTCTATCTATTATTTCATTATTTGCTTTATTCCAATGTAACCTTTCTGTCTCTCTATACCCATGAATGGCCTGTAATTTTTATTAATACAATATTTTGTCATAATAATCAATTTGATAATTATTGTCACAATAAGTAAACAGAATAAATACTACATTTGAAGTCACTTACATCATCCCAATGGTCAAATTCATATCTCATCCTTTTTAAATAGGGCTCAATTTCATCTAAAACTGATTTTTCTTCTTGTTCGCTAATAAAATCATTATGTACAGTCATATTTTTTACTAAGCTGGTGGCTAGTTCTTCATTTTTATCTAAAAACTCCTTACACAAACTGAAATAGGGTGGGATTCGATCTGGAACTATAATTAAATTCATAAGATTATTGCAAAACAAAAAGGAGAAGCTATTTCAGAATTATAAAACCCATATAAACTTATAATATGGAAGCGCATCAACTTAAATCTATTTTGAGCAATTCTCAGCTGAACTTACAACTAAGAATCAAGTTGCTAAAATGTTATGTGTATCCTGTATTACTATATGGATGTGAAACCGGGACCATGAACAGGGAAATGATGAACAAATTAGAAGCCTTTGAGATGTGGTCATATTGTAGAATGCTCAGAATATCATTGGTTCAACACATTTCAAACAGAGAAGTCTTAAACACAGGGAAAAGTGACTTGATGAAGATGATAAAAAAGGAAAAACTTGAATATCTGGGGCATATAATGAGAGGTAGCAGATACTGGATACTGCAGTTAATACTCAATGGAAAGATTGACAGAAAACGAGAAATTGATAAGAAGAAATATTCATAGCTCCTAAACCTTCATCAATGGACTGGCTTATCAGCACATGAATTGTTACTTGCCCCACAAGATCGAGAATGAAATCGGCAAATTGTCATGGAAGCTACCCATGCCTAAAATTTGTGCATGGTACTCAAAGAATAAAAAGAAAGCATATATCACATATACACAATGAAGTACATATAAAGAAGAAACTGGGTACACCCCAAACACTCAACTGTCATCAACACGCCTAACTTCATGCGCAGCTTTGATACTAGAATTATAAAAAAAATATGCATTAAAATCCAGATCCCGTAATATTTTGAGCATTATAAAGTGAGTACAAAGACAATTCCACCTTCAATTTAAAAGGTAGAGTAATTGATTTGCCCTGCACCCGAAGAAACTACAAGTATTTTTTAAATAGGATAAGATAGTAGTAGATAAATTTGAGTAAATTTTAAGAGAAATAAAAATTTAAAAATAAAAATATAAAAATAAAAATTAAAAAAATAAAGCCGGATTTGGGCTTCGAAACGTTAATAAATTCATTTTTTAGTAAAATTGTGGCTTATTTCCCATACAAAATACTTAATTTTAAGAGAATATTTTCAACACTGTAAAAACAGTAACAATTTCAACAATAGCTCATAAATCTGACTGAAATGTTTTAATATAAAGTAATGATAAAGTTCACTGGATAGTAATGAATCCAATTCTAGTGTATTGTTATTGTTGATATAAGCTATAAATACAAAGTAATTAATATTAGACTTGTCCAAAAATAGTTAATACAGATGTAGCTGAGGTAAATATTATGAAATATTCTCTACAAAAAATAATGCAATTTCTCTTACTTTGATTGTGTATTTCTAGAGTGGAATTTAAACGTAGACTCTGGTAAAAACGTGCACATTTTAAAGTATTTTTCAAAATGATTAAGTACATTTTATCATTGTTCACACAAATCTAACTTGCCTAACTTTAAATTATATAAACATAACACATAACATGCAAAATATCTAAAAAGTAAATCACATTCACAGATCACAGTATTTTGGTTTTGGTTTTAAATTTATGACGTCTATTTCTGCTTCTTTTTTTTTATAAAAACGATTGACCTACCTAGACCAATGATGTGGGTGGGAGGGGATGTGACATGAGGTGAAGTAGATGGGATCGCTTTCACGGGATAAATAAGGAAGGCAATATGGCGGAACAACTCTTTAGCAGTATATTCTGTTCTATATAAAGTATATAATTATAAAATGGTATTATATTATATAATATATATATATATATATATATATATATATATATATATATATATATATATATATATAATTAATAATTTTAATAATTAATTAACAACATATTATATTCCACGTATAACATAAAAAACCTACCCGCCGCCATATTGCCTTTCCCAAAAGTGTCAAATCAAGTGGTCCCATTTAGTAAACACGAGAGAATCTCTTATGTCATATCCCCTCTCTCCCACATCACTGGCCTAGACCTAAACCACAGTTTTTTTGCTTAATTGTTGTATAAAGCTATACAGGGTGTCCCGGAAAATAGTGCGTTCCTTAAAGGTATAGGTAGAAGGCACCATGTAGAACAAAAAACTCTTATAACATTTTTTTCTAAATGCAACCGTTTGACCAAAAAATTAAAATGTATTTTGGTAGGCAAATTTAAATCTGACAACTATGTGCGGTACGCAAATTTAAGCATAGACAGTCCCATGTAAATAAATAGATAGAAGATAGATAGTAAACAGATACTTTTAAAGAATCCTGTTTAGTGTCAATGCCGAAAATGTTTTCGAATAGTGAGTGTATTATGGTGTTTGTGAAAGGTTACTTGAAACATCTACTCGGTATAATAATTATTTTCAAGTAAGTACAACTTAGGTCCGCTTGCCACTATGCTAAATTTAGTACTGAAATTAGTACTAAAAATATTGTATCTACAAATTAGATGCGCGCGCCGATTTAGTACTAAAAATTAAAACATGTTCTAATTTCTTGTACTGAAATTGACACAATATTAAAAAGTGAGGTTGTATTGTATATTAGGTACTTTTGTTTTTTTTATAGGTACATAATAATAGTGATTTCAACTTTCAACATGTGGAGAAAAAGGCAGATTGAAACATTAATAGAGTTTTACAAATCGAATCAATGATCAATGTTTGTATGTGCCAAAGCACCCTCTCTATAGAATAGGAACGCACGAATTAAAGTTTTGGAAGAAATAAAGGCAGAATTAGCCAAACTAGGTGTGGATATATCTCTAATAGCAGAAATAAAAGCCAAGTTTGCCAGTTTTGCAAAAATACTTCTTCCTATCTTTTATTGTTAATAAGTTAATGGCTTGCAACTTGCAATCTCAATTAGTAAAGCTCCTATCTATGAACCTTGAGTAAAGCTCATGTAAATTTAGTAGGTAGAGCGCATGCCTATATGCTGATTACAATTCGGATAGTTGCAAACACAAACTTGGCACAAACTGACTTTTTCATACTAAATCGACTCGCGCAACTAACCAATATTTTTAGTACTGAAATCAGTACTGAAATTAGTATAATGGCAAACGGGTCTTAGTTATTTCAGTTCACAAGTAAACAAATTACTGAGACATTATCTGGTGTATTTAAGTTCCACTGTAAACTATTAAAACTATGTAATTCAGTTAAAGCCCTCAGCAATACTCAGCATTCAACCCATTTAAACCTTACTAAATACATAATACTAGTTCAATTAAAAGATGTGTTTTTATGTTAAAGGATGTGTAATTCGTTTAAAATTATGCAATAGGTATTTCAATACATTTCAAAAGAAAATAATTTTAGTAAACAAATAGTAAATACATAAGTATTATCTACTATGTATTAGGTTGGGTTATTTTAAATACTGTTAATCACAATCACAAACGAGTTCTTATTATGTTATTATTCCGTAGTGCGTACGATGTTGCCAGTTTATTAAAATTTCCAAACATTAAAATACAGGTATATGGAAAACAATGTTAACTTTTTTTTGGAAACGGTTAACTTTAGAAAAAAAAATGGTATAGGACTTTTTTGTTCCAAATTGTGTATTCTCTCCATACCTTAAAGGAACGCACTATTTTCCGGGACACCCTGTATACTGTGCCTAAACTCCATCTCAGATGCAGTTGTTTCAAATCTGTAACTCAAACTTTATGCGGCAACACTGTCGAACTGTTTAATAGAGGCCTATTTATAAATATACTTCAATATTCACTCTAAAACCACAGAATTGCTAACTGCAAAAAGGGGACAAAAGGGGAGAAGGTAAAAACTAAATAATTATGTAACCAAATCTCTTAGAAACGGAAAACTTGGTATACATGTTCAATATAGCTGTATACATAATTATGTAAATAAGTGGTAAATAATTTTAATTATAATTGTAAAATATTCACATTTCAATGTTGTGTAGAAGTCCCCTTTTTGCAGTTAACTGTAATAAAAACAAAAATTATTAGGAATAATTCAATTAGATAAACACTACTTGCCAGAAATCACCTATATTTGCCATTATCAACATGTAACATAAAGAAAGGAATAGAAAATAGTCCATAGTATTAATTATCAACTTGTTGAACAGTAGGCCATTCTGCTATTTCCCTCAAAAATGGGATATTGCCATCGTCGATGAATCTGTGCATTTTTTTGATGTTTTCAACTTTGGATGCCATTAATGGGCGTGTTTCAGAGTAAACTCGCGTTGTGAAGGCAAAACTGTCACTTCTTCGGCTATTTTTCGTTATACTTCTGTTGTAAATGTCCCCTTTTTTGCAGTTAGAGAAATTTTATCCGCATATTCAATATAGCTTAGAATAGACGCAGAAGTCCCCTTTTTGTTGAAAACGATCTGTGTACGTGTATAGAACGCAACAATAACAAAAAGTGAATTTATGAAAATTTCTTGGAAGTCCCCTTTTTGTTTGAACCCCATTCATTTATATTTATAGCCCTCAGACCGTGATAGTCGTGACGTCAAAACGTCAAAAAAAGTTTTCCAAACACGTTGTGTCTAGGTACACGCTAAAATGTACGCAAATAAAATAGTTAAACAAAAATGAATAACCATTTTCAATTTCGTTGCAAAACGAAAATACAGCCGAACCATATTCCAGTCCAATCAGAGAGTGCTGCAAGCACCCCTACCGGTTTCGAAACTTATTAGTCTCTCATCAGGAGGCACATATGCTGCTCTCCCCGATCCAACCAAAACAAACCCCAGCGTGCAGTCCCGAATTGCAACGAACGAAATGGCATAGATGCCCTAGCGGCAACTGCTAGCAAAAGACTAAGTTTTCACTCTAATGGCATACAACATATCCCACCAGAATGAAAACAATGGGAACCTTCTCTGGTTACACCTCCGAGGCTTCTACAATTTGCAAGCCATACGGATGCTGAGACTAAGGAAGATGAGGGAATTCTACAATTTACAATTCACGTCACATCTGCTCAGCGCGGTAAAGTTCCAACGAGACTGGTTCCCTTCATACTCCACACAGAGTAAATGTAAATCAAAAATGAATAACCATTTTCAATTTCGTTGCAAAACGAAAATACAGCCGAACCATATTCCAGTCCAATCAGAGAGTGCTGCAAGCACCCCTACCGGTTTCGAAACTTATTAGTCTCTCATCAGGAGGCACATATGCTGCTCTCCCCGATCCAACCAAAACAAACCCCAGCGTGCAGTCCCGAATTGCAACGAACGAAATGGCATAGATGCCCTAGCGGCAACTGCTAGCAAAAGACTAAGTTTTCACTCTAATGGCATACAACATATCCCACCAGAATGAAAACAATGGGAACCTTCTCTGGTTACACCTCCGAGGCTTCTACAATTTGCAAGCCATACGGATGCTGAGACTAAGGAAGATGAGGGAATTCTACAATTTACAATTCACGTCACATCTGCTCAGCGCGGTAAAGTTCCAACGAGACTGGTTCCCTTCATACTCCACACAGAGTAAATGTAAATCAAAAATGAATAACCATTTTCAATTTCGTTGCAAAACGAAAATACAGCCGAACCATATTCCAGTCCAATCAGAGAGTGCTGCAAGCACCCCTACCGGTTTCGAAACTTATTAGTCTCTCATCAGGAGGCACATATGCTGCTCTCCCCGATCCAACCAAAACAAACCCCAGCGTGCAGTCCCGAATTGCAACGAACGAAATGGCATAGATGCCCTAGCGGCAACTGCTAGCAAAAGACTAAGTTTTCACTCTAATGGCATACAACATATCCCACCAGAATGAAAACAATGGGAACCTTCTCTGGTTACACCTCCGAGGCTTCTACAATTTGCAAGCCATACGGATGCTGAGACTAAGGAAGATGAGGGAATTCTACAATTTACAATTCACGTCACATCTGCTCAGCGCGGTAAAGTTCCAACGAGACTGGTTCCCTTCATACTCCACACAGAGTAAATGTAAATCAAAAATGAATAACCATTTTCAATTTCGTTGCAAAACGAAAATACAGCCGAACCATATTCCAGTCCAATCAGAGAGTGCTGCAAGCACCCCTACCGGTTTCGAAACTTATTAGTCTCTCATCAGGAGGCACATATGCTGCTCTCCCCGATCCAACCAAAACAAACCCCAGCGTGCAGTCCCGAATTGAAATCAGTTAAAACTGAAAATAGTTAAACTTCATCAAGCTAGTGACTATTTAGCGTGGGCAGTGACTGTATATTTTGATACACGCTATTTTGATATGTTTAGTGTTTGTTTGAGAGAAAAATATTTGTTATGACGTTTAATTCTACCTAACTTTTTTATTTGCGTACACGCTAGCGTATACCCTAGACACAACGTGTTTGGAAAAATTTTGACGTTTTGACGTCACACTATCATGGTCCATTAAACAGTTCGACAGTGTTGCCGCATAAAGTTACAAATTTGTATAATGGGATTTATCTCATTATTTAGATATTTTAGAAATCCTTAAATTAATTAAAGTATTCGTCAGATATTTATTTATAAAACAATAAACATTACACATATTTGTTATAATAATTGCAAAGTAGAACACCTTAGCTAAAGTCCACGTTTTGCTTACTCAACAAGGTTGTGATTATTCATTTTGACACACTAACGAGAATATATACAAACATATTTACAAAACGAAGTATTTGATAAATAAGGGAACACGATCATATTTGAGATTAGTGGGTCAGTCGAATTCAGTGTTCCCAAACCTACCGAAAATTCGGTAGATCTAACGATTTCGACGCATTGCTACCGATCTAACGAAATATACTGGAATTCTACCTAATTTTATATTCAGATAGAAATCTTTACTTATTCCTAAATCTGAGAAGAAATAAGACACAAACAATTTTTACTAGTGTAAAATGAACATGACAAAACGAATCCTGACCATAATATGCACTAAAAGAAAATCTGGCAACAGAGTAATCTTGTATTTTCCAACTTCATTACTGTTACTTGTCAAGTTGTCAACAAGCCAGCAATGCCAACTTCTCATTTTCAGCATTACTAATATTATAGTTAGCTTTGTTTGTGAAGACAATCCACGATTGGTTTCTGACTGAAGCGCATGCGCATTTCCGTTTTCAAGCGCTTGAAAACGGACTGCGCATGCGCATAAGTCAAAAACCAGTCATGGACTGTGCGAACAAAGCTACTACCGATTTGGCTCCACATTCTAACGAATTTTTGACATCATTTTACCGATTTTATTTTTTTTCGTTTGGGAACACTGGTCGAATTAGTTAGTTAGGTTTGAGAGGTTGCTGCCGTTAGAGCAGAATAATGTCACCTATCAACTGAATACATTTATACGGTATTAGTTTAACCAAATAAAGAAGTTATGAGTACATAGTGCCTTCCTGTTAAACAAACCCCATTCCAGTATAGTAAATATCAGTGGGATAAAACATGGACCAACAAAAACAAAATAAAAAAAAAGAGGCTGGAGTGATCTCGGACTCGGACGAGTCCTCCAGCTCAAGCACTGTCGTGGACACAATAGAACACGACAGTGAAGCATCAGCGGGAACTCAAGGAACCGCTGATACAATCACGACAGGGGCTGAAAGAATGGACCTGTCAGACAAAAAACGTTTGTCTGGGGCTCAGAAGAGGAAACAGACAAAGGAAAGAAAAATGGCAGAAGGGACGTGGGAACAACGACCACGGAAAAGGATGCAGAGGAAAGAGGGCTCTTCTAGACCTGCTATCGGGACAGACAAAGGACCCGATAAAGAAAGTAAGAAGAGACCCCGAGAGTACTCTGCTACACCACCCCAGGTCTCCAAAAAGACGAAGCAGGCTCCCAGACCTGCTGACTCTTATACAGAGGCCGCACAAAGACTCAGGATGGCGATCATAGATCGACGACATCCGGAGGTAACACTGGATCAGGCTCAAGCTGACCTGATCCAGAGTAGGATTGCGGATGCAATGGATGAAGCTCCTTCGGGGAGCAGTAATCCACTGCAGTTCGCCAGAACTACCTTTAGCGGAGGCGTCTTATGGATTACCCCCGCTAATGAACACACCAAAAACTGGCTGGTAGGTGCAGTGGAACGGCTGGGCCGTTTGTGGGAGAACGCGGATTTGACGGCTGTCGAATCCAAAGATCTTCCCAAAAGACCCAAAGTTCTTGTGTTTATACCAGGCCAGACACAAGAAGAGGGAGTTATCCGAACACGACTGGGGCAACAGAACCCAGAATTAAGAGTGGGAGGGTGGCTCCTTCCAAACAAAAAAAGTAGAGAAGGAAGGAGTACTCCTGGCCTTCTCTATAGACGAAGTGTCCTTCAGGGCCCTCGAGAGGAACCGTTTCCGAGCTTATTACAGACTCGGAATGGTCATCTTTAGAGTCCTTGGAGCAAAAGATGGAGGGGAGAATCAGAATCCTTCAAATTAACTTGCAGCACAGTAAGGCTGCTTCGGCTGCCCTTACGGCTGCAAAAAGGGAATTCGATGTGGCCCTTATTCAGGAACCCTAGGTGAACAGGGGAAATATTATGGGGTTAGGGGGAGTTGGAGGGGAACTCATATATGACAGAACCTCCGAGGTCCCTCGAACCTGCATTATTATCAAAAAGAAATTTAACATACTGCCGTTAACAAATTTTTGTTTTAGAGACTTGACGGCAGTCAAGATAAGGCCGGGGAAGGGAAGGGTGTCAAGAGCGATTACGCTCGCATCGGCGTACCTTCCATATGATGCACCTGGTTCTCCTCCAACTAAGGAAGTGGAGCAGCTGGTAAGAGACTGCAGGGGATCCAGAACCCAGCTGATCATCGGCTGTGATGCTAATGCACATCATACAACGTGGGGAAGTACGAACACGAATGTAAGAGGTGAATCTATACTCGAATTTGTCATGGAAAACGAGCTGAACATAATAAATTCAGGTAATAAACCGACTTTTGTGACTAGGGCTCGAAAGGAGGTCATAGACATAACGATAGCCACCAACTACGTTAGCAATAAAATTACAAATTGGCGTGTGTCTGATGATGCGAGTTGCTCGGATCACAGACACATACAATTTGAAGTAGGGGAAAAAACATGTACCCTAGAAACCTATCGTAACCCTAGGAAAACTAACTGGGAGGCTTATAAAGCAGACCTGGAATATAGTTTAAAACAGACTAAGGATACGATAAGAAATACAACAGACCTCGAAATGGTTGTGGAGCAGCTGCAAGACACAATCATCTCGGCGTATAATGACAACTGTCCTTCAATCAATAAGGAATCCAACAGGAAAGTGCCCTGGTGGAATGAGGGACTTAAAGAATTAAGAAGGAAAGTTCGTAAAAAATTCAACAACGCAATGAACAAGAATATCAGTTGGGATTAATACAGAAAGGCCCTAACTGAGTACAATAAAACTCTGAGGAAGCAGAAAAGAGAATCATGGAGAAGGTACTGTGAGGATATAGAAAGAACTCCAGAATACGCCAGACTCCATAAGATTCTCTCAAAAGGACCTCAGAGCCCGATATATACTCTCCAAACAGAAAACGGAGAGTACACAGAAACAGGGGAAGGAACTATTAGAGAACTGCTGAAAGTCCACTTCCCCGGTTCCCAAGTTACAGACTTAACTTTGGAGAACTGCCAGAAATCAGAACTAGATACCCCTCTGTGGGCATCCAAGGAGAAATGGCAGGCAGCAAAGAAAGTAGTAACTGGGGAAAAAGTAAAATGGGCACTACACTCATTCGAACCTTATAAATCGCCAGGATTAGATGGGATTTATCCAGTACTGTTGCAGAAGGGATCCGACCTTCTGGCAAATAGAATATGTACAGTGCTTCGGAGCAGTTTGGCTCTAGGATATATTCCAAAGGCATGGAGAATGATCAGAGTAACTTTTATACCAAAACCTGGAAAAACTGGACAGGATGGGGCAAAGTCTCTGAGACCAATAAGTCTTATGTCTTTTTCTGCTTAAGACGCTAGAAAAACTGCTAGATAGGCATATACGGGATGGCGTATTGGAAAACAGACCGATACATAAGAACCAGTATGCATATAGAGCAGGAATGTCAACAGAGACAGCATTACATCAGCTTGTAGAAAAAGCTGAATATGCTCTCAAGCACAAAGAGGTACTATTAGCGACCTTTTTGGACATAGAAGGAGCGTTCAATAACATATCCTTAGAAACAATCTCAAGAGCATCGAGGAGAAAAGGGATCGATGAAATTTGTTGCAAGTGGATAGACCACATGCTACAACAGAGACTCGTATATACGTCCATTCTAGGGGAGAGCATTATCGCCCAGGTCCGACGAGGGTGTCCGCAGGGAGGTGTTCTGTCCCCGCTAATATGGAACCTTGTCATGGACGATTTGCTTGAGTCCCTGGAATTGAACGGCCATGAAACCCTGGGCTATGCAGACGACTTGGTAGTCCTTGTTCAGGGAAAATTCCAAAACATAGTAAGGGAACGCATGCAACAGGCCCTTAATATTGTCACCAAATGGACTGAGGAAGAAGGGCTGAGAGTCAGTCCTTCCAAAACAGTCACAATTGCGTTCACCAGAAGAAGGAAGCTGGAGGACTTAGGGCCTCTGATCCTTAATGGTGAACAATTGGAGCTGTCTAAAGAGGTAAAGTATCTAGGGGTTATACTGGACCCAGAACTTACCTGGAACCGACAGCTTGAAAGAGTAATTAAAAGAGCGGAGGCGACATTAATGCTGACCAGACGCACACATGGAAAAACATGGGGACTCTGTCCGAAAATGGCGTACTGGACATATACAACGATAGTGAGACCCATGATAACATATGCATCCTTGGTATGGTGGACAAAGATGCAGCAAAGAACCGCTATAAACAAGATAAGCAGGATACAAAGACTTGCATGCTTGGGAATAACGGGAGCAATAAAAACAACACCGACGGCGGCACTGGAAACCCTGTTAGACCTACCCCCTCTTGATATATTTATCAAAGGGGAAGCGAGGATGGGAGCATACAGGCTGCAAGGAAAACCAAGGGATAAATACGAGAACCTTGGCCATAATCAGATTTGGAACTATGGTGGGGTAAGTATATCTGATACATACACTGACCACATGGTACCAAAATACACATTTAATAGGAACTTCGGAATAGAAATCAATGACCGAAGGGAATGGAACAGCATCAGTAGCAAAATCAGAGGATCGATCTGGTATACAGACGGATCAAAAACCGATGAAGGCACTGGAGCCGGTATTTTTAGTGAAACAGAGAATGTAGGACTCAGTTTCTCACTAGGAACATACACAACTGTGTTTCAAGCGGAAATGTACGCAATTCTGCAGTGTGTCGCAATGAACAACTTGAGGGCCTATGAAAATAGACGGATCAATATACTCACAGACAGCCAAGCATCACTGAAGGCACTAATGAGCCCGAAAGTGACGTCAAGGCTGGTATGGGAATGCCGGCAAGAACTGGAAGAACTGGCCGAAAGAAATAGTGTAACTCTATTCTGGGTGCCAGGACACACCGGGATAGACGGTAATGAGAAAGCAGATGAGCTGGCAAGGAACGGTTCATCAACTTTATATTTTGGCCCAGAACCTGCTCTAGGAGTACCTAAAACAATAATTAGGGGACAAGTCAGGGAATGGGTCAAAAACAAACACAAAGAATACTGGGGGAACGTACCTGGTCAGCGACACGGGAGGCCCTTAATAAGGGAACCCTCAAAACGGAGAGCTGAGGAACTAATAAAATTACATAGGAGTCAGCTCCGCATAATTACAGGTCTTCTCACGGGTCACTGTGCCCTAAAAGGACACCTGAATAGAATTGGGCTGTACGAAGGGAACCTTAACTGCAGACTGTGCAATAGGGGAACTGAAACAGCACATCATGTACTGTACGAGTGTGAGGCTTTGGATCACAAAAGGCAGGCTATTTATGGACAACCAAAATTAAGTCCAGCAGAATATGCCACCCAACCCATGCTAGGGATGTACAATTTGGTACGTGGAACCAAGCTTGTGGATTGGGTGACATAAAAGGTAGGATGGTTGGCACAATAAGCCCATGAGGCTGCAGTGCCATCGGAGACATATGTCAGACGACCTCCAAAAAAAAAAAAAAAAAAAAAAATAGTAAATATCCAGTAACCACCATATGGCGACCTGAGAGACGGACTGGACTTCTGAGGCAGGTAGACAACAGGAACAAATATGGCAAAAAACTGGAGGAAACGAAGAAAATTTGGGGTAAAGTACCAATCCCCATTCTAATTGGTATCGTTAGATGGAATAGAGACTATATGGAGCTGGAGAGACCAACGATAAGGGAGTTCAAATGGTAGACGTCGACATGGACGAAGGTTTGGAGACATGGGGCCACGCCCAGCGTCAAGATGACACATGGCAAGGAAATGGACAATATCTAGTGGACAAATGTGTACCTAATCGTGAGTAACTTTTTAGCTATTTTTTAAATTGCATATACAGTCTCACAGATATGAATTTTTTTTTATTAATATAATATAAATATAATCATTAAGAAGAACTAGAATTATTAATTTTCACTTAAATATAATTAAATTAGGTAAAAATTGTTCGTATATTATTAAGTTTTAGAAGTATTTCACTAATTTAGAAGATTTTTTTTGAGAATTACATATCATATATACCTAGATAATCTTAATCGATAGTTTTATTTTAATAGAAATAATATAACAATTCTTATATTTTACATGGTATAAAAAAAATAAGAAATAATATAATTATTTTTAACCATACGAGTACGTAAATAAGTTTATTTTGATTGATGCATTTCTGCTTTTTCTGCACTTTTTGCATACGGAACTTATTTTGTTTATAACAGTATTTACTATTTTTAAACTAAGTACTTCGAGTATAATATTATGATGATATGACGTGTTTGACATTGAAAATTGAAACGAATAAACTACTTACATAGGAATTCGCTAAAGCGACAATTTTTACGAAGAAAGTTATTATGATAAATAAAATCAACCTGAAAATATAAGATATTAGTATTCGAACAATATGTTTATAAATAAGGAAAGATAAAAGAAAGTATTTTAAGATGATGGAGAAATTGGAAAATCCAGCATAAAGGACTTATATTGGAGACGGAAATGTCTCAATCAATGGAAATTTTTGTTGAGAAATGCACGTAAATGCAAAGATTTTTACTTATGATAAACAGGACAAGACATAGAAACATATCCTAAAAAGGAAAAATTAAAAATGACTATGGAAAAGAAATAATTTTTATATACAAGGAGTATGATTATACCACGTACATAGGACTAATAAAATTCGTCCTCGTGAGAGAGCCCACAACTACTACCATAATGGCATATGGAATTTTTATTGAGTAAACGAATTTCCTCGTGAGAGAGTGAATTATTTTTATACAATGATTTGTGACGAAAAGAAAGTCAGTTAAGAAATGATGATGAACAGATATAAGAAGAAAAATAAAGACAAAACAAGTTATAAAAATATGTTGAAGTAACGGAGTTTATAAAGGAAAAGAAAATCCCATCGGAGGAAAAAGACAAAAGAAGATTAAATATTAAGACTTAAAAGTTACCCTAGAGAAAGACAAGTATTAAGGATAATTTGAAGAAGATTAATGTCTAAAGATCTGGAAAAATAGAATAATTGAAGAGAATTTTGTACCTGCAGTACAAAAAGTTACAGTACCTTAGTACCTACAGTAAAAAGGACTATTTAAGAAGAATACTTTATAGGGCTTCAAGTAACATAATTATTAGTATAATACATATATAAAATAACTTTAAATTTATATAATATAGACAATATACTTATTTAATTCGAATGAGGCCATGTAAGACTGTATTTCAATTAAAGAAATAGAGATTATTTTTGTGACGTACCGCGTGAAGAAACTGAACTTATATTTAGCTATTAGTAACAAAAATTTAGATTAACTATTTAGCTATTGTAGGTTTTTCTCATTAGTAGCTTTTATGTAAATATTTTAATGGACGTCCAGACTTAATATTAATTACTCAGCAATTGCAAGCTGAAATTTTCTTTATGTTTATAGGAGATTTTCATGATATTTTTTTTAACAGAATATGGTCTATTTTTATTTACACTTTCTTTCGATTTTTTTCATAATTGAATGCTAAAATTTTTTTTGATACCGACTTTTTTATTTCAATTTTTTTGTAAATATCGGTCAAATTTTGGTATAAATATGATTTGGTGTTTTATGATGACGAATTAATGAGGTAACTGATTTTTATATAGTAAAACCATAATTGATTTGAGACTATCTAGACGCTAAACAATAAAAAAACAGACTCTTGTCAAGGAAAAAGTACAAATTTAAGTTCGAAGATTTTAGCATACCCAGTTTTTGTTTTGAAGTAATCCTATTCTCAACTAAGGGGGAGCACTAGGTTCAGACAGGAATTTAGGGATGCAAGATGTAGAAGATTTTTTTAAGTGCACAAGTATCCATTTTGTCTTTTTGGAACAAACCTTCTCACGACTAAGGACGTGCAAAAGGACCGGCAAAAGCAAATGCAAGGATATAAAGTTGCGAAAAACTACCCACCAAAGTAGGTAAGGGTTAGAAAATGAAGAATTTATGAAGCAAATGATATAAATGAAGAACTATGAAAATAATACAAATATAGGAAGGAAGATATATGAAATATAAAGTAAATGATAAAGAAATAATGAAGAAATATGAAGAAGAAGAAGATTTTTGTTTAATAGTACACGATGAAGAAAGTACTAGGTATAAAGAAAATGAAGAAATATGTAGTTATTGTGAAGTACCAGACAAGAAGAAGAAGAAAAAAAGAGATAATTTCTAATAGAAGAATATTAAAAATTGGAGAACATCAAAAGATTTGTTTTAATGGTCTAGTAAAGAAGTAGAATTAACAAGTAAGTTCAAATGAAGGAGTTGTAATTTTTTTTAAACCTCTGAAATTAAAGTAAAGTATAAAATACAATTTCTAAGTATAGATTTTCGCGAGTCACAAGAAAAGAATTAACTAAGAATAGACGATGTTTGATAATTAGTGAAATAAATTGTATATATTTGTAAATTTTGTTTATATATTTTTTTTGTAAAAATTTGTATAAATCTATACATATAACGTAGTCAGTTGATGATGATAATAAGAATATTTAATGATAAAATTGTGGCTTATTTCCCATAAAAAATACGTAATTATAAAAATGCCACAAGGAAATAGCTTCAGAACAACGATAATAAGAAAATTTTCTTCTCTTCGGGGAGGAAAAAGGAACCACGGTACATGGCTCAGAAAATTTTCTTTTCTAAGGGGGATGATATAATGGGATTTATCTCATTATTTAGATATTTTAGAAATCCTTAAATTAATTAAAGTATTCGTCAGATATTTATTTATAAAACAATAAACATTACACATATTTGTTATAATAATTGCAAAGTAGAACACCTTAGCTAAAGTCCACGTTTTGCTTACTCAACAAGGTTGTGATTATTCATTTTGACACACTAACGAGAATATATACAAACATATTTACAAAACGAAGTATTTGATAAATAAGGGAACACGATCATATTTGAGATTAGTGGGTCAGTCGAATTAGTTAGTTAGGTTTGAGAGGTTGCTGCCGTTAGAGCAGAATAATGTCACCTATCAACTGAATACATTTATACGGTATTAGTTTAACCAAATAAAGAAGTTATGAGTACATAGTGCCTTCCTGTTAAACAAACCCCATTCCAGTATAGTAAATATACAGCTACCACCATATTTGAAACTCCATCTGAGATGAAGTTTAGGTCAGTCGTTTTTATAAAAAAATTACGAAATTAATATACTTTAAACAGTTTATTTATATTTTGTTTAAATAGTAAACTAATTTTAATACTTACTACTTTTCAAAATTTTTTATTAAAACAATACCAAAAATTAAAAAAATAAAAGAATAAAACACACAGAAACACATTGAAAAATTCCACAAATGATTTCTGAACAATAATTGTCGGAAAAAATTTTAACTAAATAGGTATTTTCTGAAAAAAAATATAATAAATATACTTACAATCATAAAATGTATAAAAAAAAAAATAAATAAATAAAAGTTTCTATTGAGGTTTGAACCCGCTTACGTTAGCGCAGTTAGTATTGAAATTCATTCATCTTAAGGCCCCGTCTCACCATCAAATAATTGACAGTTATTTGATCAAACTTGACAGTTAGTGACACAAAGTGACAGTTAGTATGTATAGTTTGTGTCACTAGTCAAGTTTGACTGTCAAGTTTGATCAAATAACTGTCAATGATTTGATGGTGAGACGGGGCCTTTAAGGCCGCGTCTCACCATCAAATAATTTGATCAAACAGTTTGAGCAAACTCCGTAAGTACGTCAAAGTGACGTCACAATTGCAGTTTTTTTGAAATTCTAAAAATATGTGCTCTCACTATCAGTCTAGTTTGATCAAATTTTTTGTATTGAGTTGTCTAACTTGTTTGTACTTTATTTAAAATTAAAAAATTTCATCCACAATGAACACTCAGGATGTGACGTCACTCCACGTCACTGTCACTATTTGATGGTGGGACGCGGCCTTTACACTTTTATCGACCAGCGCGAGTAGAGGGGATAGCACTGGTGACTGTATTATGTTCTCTCACTGACCAAACTGTTTGCTGATGGTTTCTGACTAGTTTGACTGTTTGCTAGAACAAACCTTATAATATGTTATTTTTAGTATCATGGTATCAACCATCAACTATCAGTAGTATCACAGCATAATAAACGAAACCAGCAAGGACACTCCCTGATGCCGCCTTTGAAGTTGAAAAGTACAGGGTCGCCATTTTTCGCGTAGTACATCTCAGTGGTGATGTGATGTGTTGGTTCATCAGTGTTGCCGATGTCACCAACTTTATTACCCGTAAGAGATTCTTTTTGAATAATTTCTGGAATTTATGCAAAAGATTAACAATACAATCGCCATTCATCGTCAATATTTTGTGTTATGTCCCAATTATTGACATAATTCCCACAGGCATACGTATAAAATTATGTTAAAAAATATGAATGTCATAAAAGTTGAGTAAATCTGATAATTATGTACAAATCGGCAACACTGTCGATTTTCTACATTGTCTGGTACTACGCACAAAATGGCCGACGATCTGCGCAGTAATAGTGCGCGAACTTTTCCCGCCTACTAGTGTGTCACTGCTGTTGCGTTTTCTATGCTGTGGTAGTGTCATGACAAAATTAGCAGTGCCGTAACGCACTTTCCTTAACTTTTTTACAAGTAAAATATTACTCTATGTTTTTTTAATACAAGTTACGTTTGCATATTTTAAAATGTATACCTATGCATTTGCTTAATTCAAAATATTTTATTTACAAAACCTAAATTCTCTATTTTTTTTTTCTTAACCAGTGCCGGAACCCCGTTCCGGCACCATGACACCACTGGTATCATGGTATCAATCAGAATACAGAGTGCATATTTTATACAACACGGATAATTTGATACGCCCTCTATTCACTGTTGCCAAATTTCAATTTCTGGCCTTGTATTATGGGAACACATTTTTTTTATTGGCTAAATATGCTCTCTGTCGCGGTGCGTTGGGAGAAATGAATCTGTAGATTCGTGGAATGGAACGAGAACGGAATGTGGAATATTAGCCATCATCGCCATCGCCAAAACTGTTTTAAAAAGTAAAAAATATAAAAAAAAAAATAAAAATGGGAATTATAGCGAGCAATACCTTGACAATTTTCACTGCTGGTACCTTCGTGGGAATGGGAGCAACTTATGCCTTTTTTATTCTAAGATGTAAGAACAAGCCTAAGCAAGAAGTTTGGAAAAATGGAATGGAGGAACGTTATGAGGTTAGGAAATCTAGAATTTAGAAATTATAAAATGTTGTGCAATGTTTAAATCAAATTAAATTTATAACGATGAATGAAATATATGTAATTTCAGTTTGGAGATGCAAAAGATGAATATCGGCTCATATTGGGCGTTAGAAATGACTTGAAAATGCAAAAAGGAAAAGTAGCAGCCCAGTGTGGACACGCAGCTGTAGCAGCATATGCAAAAACTCAAAAGGAGCGACCTAAAATATTACCACTCTGGCTAAGATACGGTAAATTCCTACAATTAGTAAGATTTCTTCTTCGTTAGATGCCGTGTCTGTATTCAGACGTTGGTCGTCATCATATTTAGGAGTTCTTGAAACCTTTCTCTATCGGCTGCTGAGTGAAATAAGTCTTCTACTGTGGCATTATACCATTGTCTAATAATACGCAACCCTGAAAGTTTCTTTCAACCAATCCATCTCTTTCCCTTAACTTTTAGGTCCTAATTATATGGCTGAAGTATTATATTTTTTCTCTTTATTATGTTTATGAGCAGACTTTCTGAATTCATCATTTGAAGAACATCTTCATTGGAAGTGTGCGAAACCCATGATATTTTAGGATTCTTCGATAGAACCACAATTCAAATGCTTCTAATTTGTTTAGCATTGTGTTTTTATCGTCCATGTCTCACAACCATACAATAAGATATACCACACATAACATTTCAGGACCTTGTAAATATTCATCAACAGGTTTCTGTTCATTAGAACTGGTTTCCAGGTGATAAAAGCCTTAAGTAATATTTCCTGGTTATTATCTCTTAACAGAGTCAGAATTTACATTTAACTAGCTGCCAAGGTATTTAAAATGGTGTACCTGTTATCTCCTCTCCATTAACAGAAAACAGAAAGCATTGATCTATATCAATCTTTCCAACTACCATCCACTTTGTCTTTATAATATTTATTTTAAGGTAAGGCTTTATAATAAGCTTTAACTGTGTTCAATTTTAATTCACTGGGGCATAATTTCAAATTATTTTTACAAAAAACTTGCATTAAATTAATTTTGATTTTATTTTAGGTGGCACAAAAATTGCTGTTCGTGTTGACAGTGAAGAAGAGTTACTTGCATTACATAAAAGAGCAAAGGAACTTAATGTGTTAACAAGTATTGTAAGAGATGCTGGACAAACTCAAGTTGCCCCTGGAACTAGAACTGTAATTGCCATAGGCCCAGCACCGAAAAGTGATTTGGACAAAATATCTGGACATTTAAAACTGTATTAATGAGTGTATTAATTTTTTAGATGAGTTAAATTAAACATCTGATATTTGAATACCTATACAAATCTGTGATAGATATAATATGTAATAATAATATTACATTTTAATAATAAAACAAAAATATTTAATTTACCTGCATGAGTAACATTAGACATTTCCATTATGACATGTAACATGTAAACAAAAAAGTGAGGTTAATATAGGAAATGCACATGTACAAGTAAAAGTAAACAGAAACCAAATTCTTTGCAGTAACATTAGAAGAAATAAGTAGAGAATAAAAATAATAATAGTAATGGATTTTGAATCTATTAGTTTTATCCCAAAATTAGCTTTTGATTATTTATCTGATGTTGACAGGTGTTACAAAGAAAGAGGATCTTGTAAGTTATTTTCAAATCTTAAATTATGTTTATGTATTATATTTTTTTGTTTCCTTTGAAGTAGAGGGAACCTCTCAGTTAGGTAGCCCCAGGCAGTTATGGGAGTGTTACACAGTTACACCTCGGCATTGGGTAATGCAGCAGAAATCTCACTGTAGTCAGTTGTTTTTTTTTTCTTGGAAGCCCTCTGTTGTGAACCCGTTGTACTGCAGCCACATGGTAGTCTGGTAGTCAGTTGTGATACCGCTCTATGATAATTTATCGATTGGGCATGGTGTAGATGTGCATAATTTATGAATGATATCAAGTGTTCAGTAAATACGTGTATGAATGATCTTTAACTACACACGCTGGCGTATTTTGTACGCCAGATATAAGAATTCTACTGCAAATATATTCAAAAATTTAATTTTTGACCTTGTGTATCTCTCTAACCTATCACTGGAATGTGCTTTGCAATTTGGTTTTAGTTTCGTTATAATCAGCGTTCTGGGAAGATCATAATTTACAGTTTATTATTTGTTGTTTCCGGTGGTGGACAATATACGTCACGATTATATTAATATAAGTCGTAATATAAGTACATATTTCAATTGTTTTTTAGTCACTATGGCACAAAATATATTTTCTTTATAAACAATACTTTTTCTCCTGTAAAAAATCACATTTCAAAAAATTTTGTATTAGTAATTTTATTTATCATGGAATCCAGTTATTCCAGTTATAAATTCCAACTGGCTTACTGAGAAGGAACTCCAAGTATTCACTGATGCCCAATAAGGTTTATAACAAACAACTAAGTGTATTTTTTCACAAAAAAATAAACAAATCCGCTGTTTTTAAGTGTATTTTGTCGTGGCGTATAAAGTATGCCACACGTGTAGTTATGCTATAACTTGATGCGAGGGTAGTTAAAGGTTAAGAACATTTTAAGTGTATGAGACATCAGGCTTATGGTGCGGTGGTCAGTGCATTCTCTAGCATTTTTCCTTTTTGAGAGACAAATGTCTGAGTTCAACCATTCATTGGGTATGTCACCTGACGGATAAATTTCATTAAAGAGCTTTAGTAGGACATCACAGTGAGCTTGAAACACTTTATTATCTAATTTAATATAGCTTCAACTTTTTTTGTTGGAATATCTTCTACAACTCAAAAATAGACAATACAAGAAAAATTTAAATCCGCTTAGCATCGTCTAATAAATGGTTGCTCTGTAATGTTTCTTCTTCTTGTTGTTGTTGATGCGGTTGAAATATTTTCTCTAGATGTGTAGCAAAGCATTCTGCTTTTTGTTCGCTGCTTCTAGCCCAAGTGCCGTCTTCTTTTTTTATGGGTTGTATTTGCATCATTGGTCTTTTTAATCCTTTGGTTGCCTTCCATAGTGAGTGTTCTGTGGATCTATCATTCGTTAGGTTGTTTAAGTATGTCCTAATGGATTCTTCTTTAAATTCTTTTATCTCTCTTTTTAGTTGTTGGGTGAGATTATTTACAATTGTTTTATCTTGAGGAGCTCTACTTTGGAACCATTTTCGTCTTGCTTTCCGTTTTTCATATACATACCAGCGTTCTAATTTCTGCCGGGTAGTTGCATCCTTTTAGGCGTCTTGATGTCTGGAGTACATTCCCAAGATATTCTTTGGATGTCTTTATTGAATTGGTCAACTTCTTTTTCAATGTCTTTTACGGTTCTAAGAGAAACGTTTAAATTAATTGTTTCTTCTAGCATTTGTCTGAAGCTTATCCAGTCGGTGTACTTATTAGTTAGCGAAGGGTTATTTTCTTTATATATTATGTTTTCGCTTAGTGTTAGTGTTATTGCTGTATGGTCAGAACATAATTTATGACATTCGTCTATTTGCAGGTAATTTTGCGATATATTTTTGGTTATGAAAAAATCAATTAGGTTAGGTATCTTGTTAGGATCTGTTGGCCAATAAGTTGGCTTCCCTGTTGATAAGGTTATGGCTCCGTATTCATTCACAGCTTTTAAAAGTTCTCTGCCTTTTGTCGTGGTTAACCTTGAGCCCCAGTGGGTCTTTTTAGCATTATAATCGCCTCCTACTATACATCTATTTCGCGACTCATTAAAGAGGTCAATATATTCCTCCTTACTTATTGCATGTTTCGGAGGACTATAGATTGCTGCCACTATCAGTGGGTATCTGAGAGTTCTAAGTGTTACTGCAGTTAACTGCACTTTTTCTGTTACGTAGTTAGCTTCTTCGTAATGTTAATTTTCTTTAATTATCACTGCACTTCCTCCTTTTGCATTATTATCAGGATGAATCGCATGATAGAATGAGTGTTTAGTAAAATGTGTCTCTGAGATGAGACATACATCTATATTTTCTGTCTGTAGAACTAATTGAATATCCTGTTGGTGGTTCAGGAGTCCATTTGCGTTCCACACTAGTATGTACCTTAATTGAATTAAAATTGTTTCGATTTAGGTATAGCTCCTTTGGCACTATATTCTAATCTTTTTAGCCTCTCATCCAGTGTTGTAATGATTTGTTCTTGATTTTCTAGCTTCGCTAATATGAGTTGCAGACTTTGTTCGATATTATTAGTTCGTTCTTCCTTTTTGCGACTTTCCTTTTCGTTGTTTACTGCATTGGCAAATGTTAGATTTTCATTAACTTGTCTGCTTACTGAAGGATGTTTATTAACCACCCTTTTTTTATCTATTGCTCTATTCCTCATGTTTTGTAGTTCAATAGCCAGTTTACAGCCACGATAGTTAGCTGGGTGCTCTTGTCTACAGTGTACGCATTTAGGTTTGACATCTTTTGGTTTGATACACTCCTTAGTATGATGCTTCCCTGTGCATTTGACACATCTCGCTTCTCTGGCGCAAAATTTTTGGGTATGCCCATATGCCTGGCAATTTTTGCATTGAGATATTAATTGGGAGGATTTAAAAGGTTGGATTTCGACTTTACATTGTAGTATATGCTGTATACTGTATACTATGTATTTTATTTATATCTTCGCTGTTGTCAAAAGTCACTATGGACATGTCAAGTGGTTCCTTGATACTCCACTTAATTTTATTTATAGCATTCACTACTTTAAAACCTCTCCTTGCCAATTCTTCAATTATGCTGTCTGGTTTGCACGAATGCGGTAGATATTTGACTATTACCTTAATTGGTCGTGTTCTTTTATCTTCGTATGTGAACCAACTGTGTGGTGTTTGCTCTCGTAGTATTTTTGTCATGCCACGATACGTATCCTCGTCGTTGGCTTTAATTTTGAAGTTCTCTTTATTTACCATTTGGATTATAAATTTATTTATAACTATTTCCTTTGTGAGCAGTTCGATAAATTTATTATATTCTTTAATTCCTTCCACTATTATTGGTGGTGGAGGTTGAACTTTTTTTTGTTTAGGTTTAAGCTTATTAGTTATTTCTTCATTTTTTGTAAGAGTAGGTGGAGAAAATGAGGTATTCATTATTTTCCTTTTTTTTCTGCCTGTTTCTTACCCTTACCCATTATGTTTCTTTAGCCAGTTCCTCTTCATAAGTCTCGTATTCTTGTCTGGTAGGAGGCGCAGGCGTTGTCTCAGTATTTTTAGCGTTATTATTTGATGGATTGCAAATCTGTTTGATTTGATTTTCTAGCATACTTATATGTTTATATTACTGAATAGAGAATTGAACACCCTTTCAAATGAGCAGCCACACGACCCCTATTTCCATTTAAAAAAATCATCGATTATGTCGTCACGCTCTGATGGATGACGTCACTAGTATGAAAGATATGCTAAAAAATTGCAAAATAAGAATAAAAGTCGACCTGTTGACCCATCCTGTATTTATATATTACTGTGTTCATGTAGCATTATTATAGAAGTTTGAATAAACGTATAGAATATATGACAAGGAAATTAATAGAGGAGTACAAAAAAGGTGGTTTGGAAATAAACATAAAGAAGACCGAATATATGTGTATCGGTGGGACACAGCAGGACCTTACACTGGGGAATGGCGAAATTATTAAACATTGCGACGCATATAAATACCTTGGTATGACCATCACACAAGAAGGAAGCGTAGACCGGACGATAGAAGAAAGAAACAACCAGGGAAGAAAAGCAATTACCCTTCTCAATAGCATCCTCTGGGACCAGTCAATATCAAACAACAACAAACATAGAATATACAATACAATTGTTAAGAGTATAATCACTTACAGCAGTGAAGTATGGCAAATAAAAGAAAGATACAAGAGAAAACTTGAAGCAACAGAAATGGATTTCTGGAGGCGCTCAGCAGGAAAATCAAGATTAGAAAGGGTAACCAACAACAGAATTAGGGAAATAATGAATGTGAAACACACAATAGTAGATGACATTAGTACCAAACAGCTTAGATGGTATGGACACGTACAAAGAATGTCCGAAGAACGACTCCCGAAACAAATCCTAACGTGGACCCCTCATGGTAGACGAAAAAGAGGAAGACCCCGCCTGAGTTGGAGAGAAGGCATAAATCGAGAAATGAGAGAAAGAGAATTGGATGAAGACCTTTGGATGGACCGAAGTGAATGGCGACTAGGCATCGGAAGACGTAGGAGAACGTTTTAAAACCGATATATATATATATATATATATATATATATATATATATATATATATATATATATATATATATATATATATATATGAATAAACGTTTCTTTCATTTTGCAAACGATGACAACGATAGTTATTGCAAAATATTTATGTAAAATGTTACTTTTCAGAAATTTATATTTTTTGGAAAAAATTCGTTTTTTTTTTTTCAAAAAGGGACACTTAGCGGATTTAAATGTTGTCTTGTATTGTCTCTATTTTTGAGTTGTAGAAGATATTCCAACAAAAAAAGTTGAAGCTATATTAAATTAGATAATAACGTGTTTCAAGCTCACCGAGGCATCCATGTACCTACTCATTTTCTAATATTTTAAGAATATCAATAGGCAGTTGATCTGGCCCCGGGCTTTTCCGTTTCTGGTGTTCTTTAGTACATACAATATTTCTTCCTTTGTAATTTCTACACCTTTTTCTCTGTCCTTGAAAGATATGTCTAAGTTTTCTCTTTCAGCGTCGAAGAGCTCTTACATACAATCGGAAAAATGAAGGAATTGGAATACCCATGGACGATCACATCAATCACTTATTTTGTATTTGCTGTCTTTTTCTATAAATAACAAACGTTTGAGATAGAAAAAGACAGCAAATACAAAATAAGTGATTGATGTGATCGTTCATGGGTATTCTTTCAGTTTTCCGACTGTATATATTATTTCCGTCGTTTTAGATTTTCCTCAGTCGTTATCATAGTATTTCCATTTTTATCTAAAAGAATTGTATTGTGGTTTCTTTTTTTTGCAGCCCTGCCATTTCTTTAACCTTTTTATGCAGGTTGAATAGGTCGTATTTGTTCCAAAGATCTTATATCTCTTTACAGTCACAATAATAGACGTAAATGTTCACGAAAACTGTCACGCGAGTAATGCCATCTATGGGGCTAGTGTCTTAAAACTTAACAATTCGTAAATGTATACCCTTTTTTGTCTATTTCAGCCGTATAAATAATGCTGTTTTTTTTTTCTTTAGTTGGGGAAAGAGATCTGGAAAATTTACACTCATTTTTCGGAGATACATTAGTTCTAGCCACAGAATTAGTAGATAAGTGTAAAATAATAGAGTACAAGTTGCAAGATGGTATTAGAAACGTATTTAAAATAATCTCTTATACTGATCAATATACTCTCTACGACAATATTAATTTTTGTCATTGTAATTATTTCCGATCACAAGTTTTGGAAGCAAGAGACGCCATAACATGTAAACATGTTTTGGCGGTTCGACTAGGAAAAATTACTGGAAAAACTACAGAAGAGATTGTTACACCATCTCAACTGGTAGATTTTTTAAACGAACAAATCAATTATATTGGCTATAATAATGAATATTGAAAATTAAAGATTTTTAAAAAAAAATTTGTTCGTTTGTTAAATTTTTCTGATTCTTATTTCCCCATTGGCCTGATATTGGTTTATTTATTAATTTATCAGTACAGTCGAACCCGCTTATTAGAGTACCGCTTATAGGAATATCCCGGTTTAAGGAATAGAATGAGTCCCGAGACATTTCTATTTACTCCTTAATAAATTTAACCGCTTATAGGCATACGTTTTAGTAAAAGAATACCGCTTTATCGAATAATTCTAAGTTACTAAAAACTTTTTACATCCAATTTCCCACACATTTATATGATTTCTGGTTTATAGGACCTGTCGATAATATATTTTATTACTTACTTTATTATGGGTACCAATTCTACCTTCCGCCAAACATTTACCGATCATAAAGTAGGTACCTACTTTTTCAATTATGTAAATATTCTTAGTGCTCACCTACCACCCACGTCGTTGTCTGTTTAGATTTTTAGAGACAGTTGGAACTCATAAATAACCGCTTGTAATATAATAACAGCTTTATAAGAAAAAAAATTTCTGGAGGGTAAAACCAATGTCAATTTTTTATTTGTTATATTTTAGAGCAACAAGTGACTAATATCTTTAACAACTAATATCTAGCAACAAGTAACAAAACAAATAGTCTCAGATTACCGATTATTTTTTCCAGAAAAAAAGTAAGTCTGTTGTATGTATGTTAATAAGAAAATATATATACCTATATATCTACATAATATTGCATACATTTCATACTTATTTGGGTAGGTATGCATGCACAGATAATGTAGTTTGGTGTTTTAATAAAATAAGTAACAGTTACACTAGGTACTGTATTATTGACATAAAAAGAAATAAAACCATATACATAATATATTATGTACATAGTACCTATGTATGTTCATGTACATACATAGGTACTATGTACATGTACAAAGTGTGTTGTACTATTATGACGTATATTCGGTACATTTATTTCTGCTAGCCACCACTGATCGGTTATTAGAATATCCCGGTTATAGGAATATTTTTGATTGGCACGAAGGCTATTCTAATAAGCGGGTTCGATTGTATCATAACATATGCAAAATATGGTATAAGGGACTAATAATTTCTAGGGTTAATTTGCTCAAATCTAAATCAAATCTGAAAAAACCGGAAAAGTATAAATGCTTAGATCAAAGAAGTTCAAACAGTGGATCGTGATTGGCTGACCGATTGCATAAGCTTTTGCCCTCTTCTGCATCTCTTGTTCTCAATCTTCTGTAGGACTGCAGCTTTCGACTCCGTAGAGGACACAAAAGACGTAACATCTAAGAATGATTATGCGTAGGTATATTAATATTTAAAAATAAGTTGCAGAGAATCATTCTTTCTAACATCGTTAAAAGGGTTTCTGGCTTTATCAATACGAGACTTTATAATATAGCATCATCCTTTGGAGCCCTTCAGGACTATCTGCCAACAATACTGTATCGTCTGCATATATCTAATATTGTTTATAAGTTGGCCATTTACTGCAATACCATCTTCTGATTGGTCCAAGCCCTTTATAAAGTTGTTTTCTTGGTATATATCGTCACTGATTTGCAAAAAAGTGCCAAGTGACATTTTATTCAAAAGAGGGGTTATGTGCAAAAATGATAGGTACGAAGGTTCTACCTATTCTGTAAAAAGGGGTCAAGTGCATACTTATTGTTGTTGAGATAGTCTCATAATTTTCTGGTGTCAAGTAACATTTTTTTTAAACTGGTTGTGTAAAAAAGGAGCTAAGTTCCACTTAGTAAAAATGTTACTTGGCCCCTTTTTGCAAATCAGCGACGATATGTTAATTCTGGTGACAGTATGCAACCCTGTCTAACTACTTTTACCGACTGTGAAGATCTCGGACAGTTCATTTTCGAGTCGCACTATTGCTTTCTGTTGAAGATATAAGTTTGAGACAAATCTTATATCCTTACCATCGAGTCTTGATGTTTTAGGATATCGATTAATTTCCCATGTGGGACTTTAACAAATGCCTTCTCGATACAAATCGCAGTTGACATCCCTGGCTCTCTGTATTAGAATTTGCAAACTGAAAAGTGCTTTCTTCGTTCTGAATCCAAATTGAACTTCATTCGGATGTTCTTCCTTTTTGGTGTATATGCGCGAGTGAATGATAGCAAGGAGTACTTTTACATACCTCATCAAACTAATTATTAATCTATGTTCTTCACATTTTCTAGCGTTGACTTTTTTGGGAAGTGGAATGAATATTGATAGTAAAGTAACTAGTCTTTTGCTAAGTAACCAGTCTCATATAAGGCGTTTAGAAGCCAGGGAATACAAGTGCATTTTTAGTACTTTTGAGAAAATCAAGTTTGAAGTTTAACATCTTTCATAAATTCTACCGCTTGTCTTTCAAAATATGGTTTTTCAAAAAATGGTCTTTTTTACTTTAAAAACTTTTTTGTAATAGTAGAATTATATCAGATTAAAAAAAACTTAGCATTTTACAAGCTATTTTAAAATAAGAAACAGCACGTATACCCATTGTCTTCCAATTGTAATACTTGGACTGTACTTGTATCTTTATTCTTTTAAATACAATTCAGAGATAAATCGATTCCATATATTGCGAATGAATAGTATTGGTCATAGGCGTCGGTTTTGGACAGGGCAACGGTTATTTTATCGCATAACTTTTTTTATTTATCTTTTAAGCAATTTTGACCCTGAATTATTAAATCATGAGGTATTCTATTACTAAAAGTTACTCCTACTTTAAGTCGGTAAAATACACTGTATTCTATAAAAATCGATTTGAAAATATTTCGTTTTTTGAATGTGAACAAAATGTTCACAAAAAAAACTATTTGCTAGAATAACGAAAACTGGTACGTTTATTTATTTTCCAGATATGGATCGATTTCATCAATTCCGAATTTCTAGTACCCATCATAGGCGTCCGTTTTGTGTAGGTCAACGGTTATGGTATCGCACAACTTTTTTGTTTTGAATTTTTAAGCAATTTTGACACTAGATTATTAAATTATGAGGTATTCTAGTACTAAAAGTTATTCTTACTTTAAATCGGTAAAATACACCGTTTTATTTTGAAAATATTTTTAAAATTTTTCTTAAATTCAAAAAACGAAAAAATTTCAAATTGATTTTTCTAGACAACGGTGCATCTTAGCGACTTTCATTAAGAGTACCTTTTAGTACTAGAACACCTCACAATTTGCTATTACAGTATCATAAATGATTAAATGTTAACGACAAAAAAGTTATGCGATAAAATAACCCTTGCCCTATCCAAAACGGACGCCTATGGCCGGTACTAGAAATTCGCAACTGATACAATCGATTTATCTCTGGAAAATAAATTTACCAGTTTTCGTTTTTCTGAATAGAAGCGTTCTATAGATATTTTAAAAAAACTAATTACAAGACTCCATCTTTAAAGAGCTCTAGCTCCCTTAGGAAGCATTTTCGGACTAGATGAATTGAGTTCAATTATCTTAAAATTATCTGAAGAATCTCCGGTCTTCGTTTGTCGGGATATTTTTTGAACGCCCTGTATGACTAACACTTATTTGGAGGCCAAGGGATATAAGCGTACTTATATCCAATGGCTGCCAAATGTTAAACAAACTATTTTCAGGATATAAGTGAAATATCCATATATGTCACTACTGGTTTTAAATTCTTTTGTATCCTTTGTCCACAACATTAAAATGGGTATTGACTATATATTTCTGTACTTATCTCCAACTTGACCAAAATTGCACTTATACCACTTGGCTTCTAGACGCCTCATATAATATATGTTGTATAGTTTTGTAAGAGCTGTGATTTGGTGTGCCTCTAATAGCTTTAAAATTTCACCATGCACCTCATCAGGTCCTGGTGGTTTCTCATTTTTAATCCGCTTAAGGACCACAGTTAGTTCTTCGTTTGTTATTTCTGGGGTGTAGGGATTATCTATTTAAGTCGGACTTCGTGCTGCATCTTTGAATAATCATTGATTATATTCTTTCCATCTTCTTAATTTATCTTCCATTGCGGTCAAAAGCTGGCCTTCGATGTCTACAAATATGCCTGTATTGCATAGTTTTCTGGTGTTCTATTTATACCTCTTTAATCTTTTTCTTCATATGGAAATCGTCATATTTGCGTTGTATTGTTTCAATTTAGTTGTTTAGTAGCAACTTTTTGTATAATTATTCTAATCCTTAAAAAAGATGACAGATCAGCGTGCAAGAACTACAGTGCTAGTCAAAAGTCCGTACCCCCCCTCGTATCTTTTGAACGGTTATACCTATAATAGTGAAATTTGGAGGGAGAAAATAAACGGACGTAAGCTTCTTAACTAGTTATGACAGGTGACGTCATAGTGACAGATGACGTTACAGAGCCACTGTGACCGATAATTTTAAATGGGACCTTATGGCAAGTGATACCTCGTATGAAAGGTATTTAAAATACCTATTCAGTCATACTAACTTTGTTTGGGTTTAAGCAAATTTTGATGAATAAATGAAATAAATATAAAATTGTAGTTTCGCATTTAATTAATAAAAATTCAAAATTCCGCCTATGATTACTTGTCAAACAGGTTGACGTTGACGTAAAAACTACTAGAGAATTAAAAAACGTCAACTTTTTTGACAAAAAATCCATAGGCGGACATTTGAATTTTTATTAATTAAATTCGAAACTACAATATTATATTTATTTAATTTATTCACCAAAATCAAAATCAACTTAAACCCAAAAAAATTAGTATGACTGAATAGGTATTTTAAATACCTTTCAAACGAGGTATCACTTGCTATAAGGTCCCATTTAAAATTATCGGTCACAGTGGCTCTGTAACGTCATCTGTCACTATTACGTCACCTGTCATAACTAGTTAAGAAGCTTACGTCCGTTTATTTCCTCACTCCAAATTTCACTATTATAGGTATAACCGTTCAAAAGATACGAGGGGGGGTACGGACTTTTGACTAGCACTGAATAATATCTAGTATAACGCTGCTAATTATAACATACAAGGTAATATTAAATATATTGAGAAGTATAATAACCCCAAATGCAGAAGAAAACATCGGGGACTACCCGGCTTTAGATCGGGAAGATCAACAAATATATCAAATGTTTATTATCAGGAAACTGCTATAGTCTGTCCCACCTTGACTTTACAGTATATGAAACATAGGCCATGCAGTCCTTATGAGAGTTTTTAGCGCGGTGATGCCGATTTTATCAAAGAGAATTTGTAATCGAACAGAGATATTAAATTAAAACTGTTTTAGAAAGATAATCTACAATTTTAGGATTCGTATGCGTTTAAGTTTATTTGATATATTATAGTTATTACGCATATGAATCCTAAAATTGTAAATTGCCTTTCTAAAACAGTTTTAATTTAATCTCTCTAATGTTCGATTACAAATTCTTTTTGATAAAATTGGCATCACCGCGCTAAATACTCTCATAAGCTTTGCTATGTTCCGTATACTGTAAAGTCAAGTTGGGACGGACTATAGAAAAGAATTGGGAATTCAATAAAGAAGTACACCAGTGGTTTTTTATAGATTTTTGATAAGCATGTGATAGTGTCGCAAGGGAGAGTGTGGATGACCATGGAAAACATAGAAAAATATGCACCAAGAATTCAATAACTAAGGCCAGAATAGGAAAACACGCCATGGACACATTCTCTCTGTTACCACTGGCTTAAAACAAGGCGATAGGCTATCACCAATACTGTTCAATATAGTGTTAGATATGATCATAAAAGAAGCTAACACAGCCAGATCTGATCAGGGACCCCAAATGATTTTGGCGTATTGACGACATCGACATTGTAGGAAGTAGTACCTTCAAAACACAGGACATTTTTATAAAGATAGAAGAGAAAGCAAAAGAAAAAACAAATAAGTATATCTACATCAACCGAGCAGTAGGTAGAGATAGAAGAGGACAAAATATAACTGGACACAGGACACATATAACTTGGAATATATGAAGGAATTCTTATCTTCTTCTTGATGTGCTTATCCGTCACGAATGTTGTCGATCATCATGGCAATCTGTATATTATCTGCAGCAGCGCGGAAAAGTTGCACAGATGTTGTGTTAAACCAGGTTCTGAGGTTATTTAACCAGGAGGATCTTCCTGGACATTGCTTTACAAATACTTTTCCTTGTATGAGCATTGATTCATTTCGCACAATGTATCCGTAGTATTCTATCTTTCGAGATTTGATGGTGGTCATTACCTCCCGGTTCTTTTCCATTCTTCTGAGGATCTCCTCATTTGTGACCCGATCAGTCCACGGGATTTTAAGCAGTCTCCGATATAGCCACATCTTAAATGCAGAAACAATTTGGCGTAGTTTAGTAATTATCATTGTACAAAGAAAATGCTTACCATTTTTTGTTGAAATAAGTTAATTGGTAAGTAGAGATTCAGCGTTGAAACTCATTGGTATTTCGCAAATCGGCGTGGTGCGCGTCGATTGACATCGCGATGCAGAAGGAGTTAACGGCAGTACCGAGGAGATGTGTTCACCAACACTTATTACGAAGAAGTGGGCATACAGTAATAAATTTTCTAATACAACGATAATCTTTATTTTACTAAATAACCAACTTTTGACAAAATACCTTAAAAGCTATATAAGGCCGGCCACTCACTATTAGGCACATCTGAGAGGTCTAAATGTTCAGGTGTACCTGGTAGTGAGCGGACGGCCTAAAAAGTTGAGTAACATCGAGCGAAGAATAAGGAATATCACGATTAGAGTCTCTTTTATTTTATATTTAAATGCAGACAACAGAAACAATATCTTACCTTTATTTTTTTTTTATTTTTAGCCCCTCTGTAAAGATAATTAGACATTGTATCTGCCATATAAAATTTTTATACTATTATATTTTACATTAATATGTATGTAATATATCTTTGGAATCAGATTTTGATAGCTTTTCAAATGAAAAGACACCGGACTCTTTTACTATTTAAAAAATTTAAGGGGGTGGTTGTCACCTGATGGAACTATCAAACCTTTTACTGTTAAATATCTTAGATATTAAAGTGATTTTTAATTGGCCCTCGAATCGAATTAAATCTAAAGTTGTCTTTCCTTATTTTATTTTACTCATATTTGAGTACTAAGGATGAAGAGTTCTGTTGGAATTTTATCTAGATAAGCGGGCAGGTGATGAATGTATATTGTAGTGATGTTGATTATAGTCACTTTCGAGTATTTGCTACAAATCGTTACTTTTGTATAAAGTAATCATTTACAGTAGATATTCGTTACTATGATTACTTTTGTATTTGAGTACCGGTAATCATATCGAGAATCGTATTTCTCAATAGGTAGGTATTTTGTATAAAATAATATTTTACAGTATTCGTTACTTTGATTACTATGATTACTTTTGTATTTGAGTACCGGTAATCATATCGAGAATCGTATTTCTCAGTAGGTAGGTATTTTGTATAAAGTAATCATTTACAGTATTCGTTACTATGATTACTTTTGTTACTTTATGGTATTTGAGTACCGGTAATCATATCGAGAATCGTATTTCTCAGTAGGTAGGTATTTTGTATAAAGTAATCATTTACATTATTCGTTACTTTGATTACTATGATTACTTTTGTATTAGAGTACCGGTATAATCATATCTAGAATCGTATTTCTCAGTAGGTAGATATTTTGTATAGGTATTCCGATATAACAACGACCTTCACCGATCTGTGGGATAAAAATGATTTGATTACTATGATTACTTTTGTATTTGAGTACCGGTAATTATATCAAGAATCGTATTTCTCAGTGGGTAGGTATTTTGTGTAGGTATTCCGATATAACAACGACCTTCGCCGATCTGTGGGATAAAAATGATTTGATTACTATGATTACTTTTGTCACTTTTGTATTTGAGTACCGGTAATCATATCGAGAATCGTATTTCTCAGTAGGTAGGTTTGTATAGGTATCCCGATATAACAACAACCTTCACCAATCTGTTTAAGGGATACAAATGATTTGCTTACTATGATTACTTTTGTATTTGAGTAGGCACCGGTAATCATATCGAGAATCGTATTTCTCAGTAGGTAGGTATTTTGTATAGGTATTCCGATATAGACCAGTAAGGATCTGTTTTTAGGTGGATGTGAGAGGTGGCATTCAGATTTTTGCGGATAAAGTTAGGTGATAACTTCGTTAATAATAATTGATTTATGCTCCTTCTCAAATATGTCAGGAACATTAATAAAAAAAATAAAATATTTTAAAATTTCAAAAAATTTCGTTTTTTTTTCTACTTTTTTTGCTTATAACTTTAAAACGATTCATTTTGGAACAAAGTCGTATAGAAATAAAACAAAGATAATTCAATTTTCTATCAGATGCGATTGGTTAAAAATATCTTAATTTATCACCCTTGCTGCAAAATAGCAATAAATATAAAATAAGGGGGCAAAACAAGCCTGTCCTTATTCAATGATTTTCCATCACTTAGGTTACACTTGGAACCTTCCTAATTCGCTTAGAAAATTTTTGTAATGTGCTAAAACCGTACACCAAATTTCATTAAAATTGACTTACTAGATTTTGAATAATAATTTTGCAATCTAAACTTTTTTTAAAAAATTAAATTTTTTTAAAATATTGCACAACAAAAACTAGAACATACAAAGATTTGTCAATTTTTTTACATATTAAGAAGCACTCCACCTATCTAATGCACTTTACAGAATTGAAATCGGATTGTTTAAGCAGCTTCATGGATGTTTTAAAGTTATAAACAATTTTTTGGCTTATAAACAAATTAGTTCTGTGGCCAGGAGGGGGTGCTACGGGCTCCTTTATTTAGATGGACTTACCCAAGATTTTTATGTATTTTTTGACCCGTAGAACACGATTATTTTGGGTAACAGTTGATCCGGATGTCGATAAGATTATTATAAACAAAGAACTTGAGGAATTACATAACATCGATTTTTCGCAAAATAAAACATTTTTTTGTATTTCTTGGGTAATTTTAAGCAAAAAATGTTCTTACAAGTTTTTTCGTAGGATGCATAGTCTTCGAGATAAATGCAGTGGAACTTTCAAAAATTCGAAAAATTGCAATTTTTGAACGCGAATAACTTTTGATTAAAAAATAAAATAGCAATTCTGCTGACAGCATTTGAAAGTTTAAGTCAAATTATACCGGTTTTAATTATTTGCATTGCTAAAAATTAATTTTTTTTATTATTAAACAAAGCTATTTGTTTATAAGCCAAAAAATTGTTTATAAGTTTAAAACATTGCTGAGGACCCTTAAATAATCAGATTTTAATTCTGTAAAGTGTATTAGATAGGTAGAGCACCTCTTTATATGTAAAAAAATTAGACAACTTCTAAATGGTCTACTTTTTGTTCAGAAAGATTTTAAAAAATTTGAACTTTTTTAAAAACAAAATAGTAAATGATGGTTTTGCTTGTTTTCGATTCAGAGGGTTGCACACCCGCTAGACAGGCTGTTTCTACCATTTCAGGTGTCTTCAGTAGCTTTTGTTAGCGAAAACAAGCAAAACCATCATTTATTATTTTATTTCCTTTACTCGGTTTGAGTACTGAAAGTTCCTCTGCTGTCCTTTTCCTAGACGAATGAAGGCGGAATGTGATCGTTTCCCTTTCGTTTTCTATATTCGTCGTCTGCTGTCTTATTAATTGAAAAAGTCGCAGATTAAGGATGTACCAGTAAGAACTTTCAACGCGAAAAGTCTCAGGTTTAAATTACTATTTACCATTTTAATTTTTATTAAATTGGTGGATTCTGCATCTGAGACTCTTCAATTTTTTTTTAAACATTTAGATTGCAAATTTATTATGCAAAATCTGTTAGGTCGATTTTAATGAAATTTGGTACACGGTTTAAGTTATGTTACAAAGAATTTCCTAAGCGAATTACTAAGGTTCTAGTGCCACCAAAGTGGTTAAAAACATTGAATAACAGGCGTATTTTGCCCCCTTATTTTGTATTTATTGCTATATTGCAGAAAAGGTAATACGTTAAGACATTTTTGACCAGTCGTATATCATACAAAATTCAATTATCTTTATTTTATTTTTGTACGACTTTGTTCCAAAACGAATCGTTTTAAAGTTATAAGCAAAGAAAGCAGAAAAAATCGACGTTTTTCGAAATTTTTAAATATTTTAATTTTTTTATTAATGTTCCGGGCATATTTGAGAAGGAGCATAAGTCAATTATTATTACTGAAGGTGTCACCTAACTTTATCTGCAAAAATCCGAATGCCACCTTTCACATCCAAAAATAGACGTTTTTTCACAGATCCTTACTGGTCTAATATAATAACGACCTTCACGAAGTACGAAGTAATCAGAGTAATCAAAGTAGATACAATAGTCATTACTCGCTCTGATACGATTGGTATGAAGTAATCAAAGTAATCTAAGTAGATACAATAGTCGTTACTAGCTCCAATACGATTGGTACGAAGTAATCAGAGTAATCAAAGCAACGATTTGCTTCTCTGTATAGTAATCGTTACTTTCGGTATTCGTAAGTAACGAGTACTTTGTAACGAATAGGTACTTTTTCAGGTTTACTGTAAAGAGACCGAAATCATTAGACCGAAAGCAGTAGACCGAACTCATTAGACCGAAAAGCACTTTACCGAAACCTCACTAGACCGAACAGCAGAAGACCGAAAAGCAGTTCTTTTTTTTTACTTGTCGCAGTAAAAGAGATAAGACTAATGTAATTACAACTAAATGTTATTTGGATGGTTATTATAAACAGTTTAAATGGTGTTAACGTCACTCTACCCTTAATTTATGTTTACCTTCCCTAATTTGTTTAACGGATGAAAATTTTTTCATATCAGACTGTAGAGAGTAACAATTTACACAGTCTATATAAAAATAGTACAAAAATATATAATAAACAAAAAGACAGATATACAAAATCTTAGCATAATTTACTTCAATCTTTTTTAATTTATGTACCATTTCGGTCTAATGCTGTTCGGTCTAGTGAGGATTCGGTAAAGTGCTTTTCGGTCTAATGAGTTCGGTCTAATTGTCGTGTACCACTTTTTCAACATCACTAGTATATTGTAGATTCTCCCATTGTCCGCTATTTATCGGCCTGTGTCTTTATACATTTGTAAAAAGCTCAGGCAATAGACACTCACCAAGGATTCTGCACTCCGACCTATAGAGAACATGTCTCTAAACTGATTTTGTTTTATCTTTATAATAAACGAGTTGACAGAGGGGGATAAGACTTTATCTTCTCACTGTATATACCGTAGCTTGAGCAAAGTATCTACCTATAAGTATTCAAACTTGTAAAACATAAAAAGAAATGAGTAGACAGACAAAATTTAAGAGAATTGAAAGTAGCATGCACAAGCGATCTCAAACGTAGAGTACAATGTATGTTGTATGTCGCAGATGTACAGTATGTCTGTAAATTGTATCCATATGGAAAACTTTTTTATTATTAATTTTACGGAAAAAAGTTATTCTTCATAAAAAGCTCTGCATGGTCCAAAACCTAATATTTAACCATCAAATATCAATTTTTTTGAATATTATACGAGGTATGTCAAAAAGTTTGAATTTCACTCAAGAGTAAAGTAGCTTTATTTTTCAGAATATTGAAAATTGCTGTTATGAAAAGTTGTTTGGAATTAAAAACTATATTCTAATATGCAATTACATCCTTCTAATTGAGACATTTTTTTTGAAAAATTATGGATAACTAACATTATTTTCAGTTATTTCAATTCTGATAACTCTTTTATTATTAATTTTACGAAAAAAAAGTGATTCTTAATTAAAAGTTCTGGATGTTCTGGAAGTTCTAAAATACAACTATCTTATATCAAATTTTATCAATTTTATACGAGGTATGTCAAAAAAGATAAATTTAGATCAAAAGTAAAGTACCTTTATAGTTCAGAATAGTTCAATTAAAAGGATGTAATTATATACTGAAACATAGGTTTTAATTCTAAATAACTTTTAATAATAACAGTTCTCGATAACTTTTAATAATAACATTTTCCAATTAGTATAGAATATCTACTAAGTTGTCATAAAATGGAAATATTTAAATTACTCATAAACTACTTGAAAGGAACAAATATAATCATTTAAGTGAAATACGTATAAATATAACAAAACTAATAAATTGAGATAAAAATAAAATAAAAATCTGTGGCTAACGGACTCACATCCAAGCCATTTTTTCACACACACACACACACACAACAGTTCTCGATATTGTGAAAAATAAACGTATTTTACTCTTGAGCGAAATTCATATTTTTTGACATACCTCGTATAAAATTGATAACATTTGACATAAGGTGGTTGTATTTTAGGTTTTAGACCAGGCAGAACTTTTTATTAAGAATCACTTTTTTTTTCGTAAAATTAATAATAAAAGAGTTATTTGAATTGGAATAACTGAAAATAATGTTAATTATCCAAAATTTTTCAAAAAAAAAAATTTTCAATTAGAAGGATGTAATTGCATACTAGAATATAGTTTTTAATTCCAAACAACTTTTCATAATAGCAATTTTCAATATTGTGAAAAATAAAGCTACTTTACTCTTGAGTGAAATTCAAACTTTTTGACATACCTCGTATAATATTTAAAAAATTTGATATTTGATGGTTAAATTTTAGGTTTTGGACCAAGCAGAGCTTTTTATAAAGAATAACTTTTTTTCGTAAAATTAATAATAAAAAAGTTTTCCATATGGATACAACTTACAGGGACATACTGTATATAAAACCGTTTTAGATGGAACAGAAAAAGAGAATATAAATAGGGAAAATATAAAGTCGTTAATGCTAAACAGATTTAAACTGTAACAATTGTGTCATTCCTTATTTTTCTTATGTGTCTACAGACAGAAATAGTTACTTAATGTCTTTATAGATGACAATTGAACACAACTTGGAAATTTTGACTTACAACTTTTCTTTTATTTTTATATTATGTTATGAGATTCGATTAGGAGACGGTTACTACGAAAGAGTTATGGTTTACAATATAAGGATGAAGCACTTTCCAGGAAAGTTCTAATATTCTGCTAGACTATTTTCAGTACTTAACGAGAACAATCAGAGCTTGTGAGAGAGATATATCGTCGCCTTAATACTATAACTTGATAACTCGAAATTAGTAGTTTTGAGATAAACGGGTTTAAAGATTTTAAAGATATTTGTGCTGCTACCATGATGTTGGTAAATACGGAATTCACTCTGCGGCTCTAAAATATTGTTCTTTAACTTTTTGGCAACTGATCTATTTAGGAATATGGTGTAAATTTGTTTTCCAATATGGAAAAAAACATGAAAAATTAAAGTTATCAACTTTTAGCACTACCATAATGTTAACATTTGGTAATGTCGCATGTTGTGCTAAGTCGCATATAAGTGAACTTTTTAACACAACTAATATTTTAAACATTATTTTGTTAAAAATTAGCCCTCTGCCATGGGGGTTGCCAGATCTGCTAACAATTCTCGAATTCTTGCATTAAAATGAACCGAATAAACAGATAGCAATTATGTGGTAAGTTCAATGGTTTCAGAGAAACACGTGCTAAAACTAGATAACTCGAGTTATCTAGTTATAGCATTCAGTGTATGTCGCATTCACGATTATTTCGATTAAATAATAGCTTGATAACTTATCTTGTCAAGTTTTAGCACTGAATATTAGTGGCATTTGAGTTTTATCAACTTTTGTCAATCATAAATAAATGCTTAACCCGTTTGAAGTGAGCTATCAAGTTTTTACACAATATAGAGGCAAATAAAATACATCTTGTGAACTAGTTATCTCAAAAACGTCAATTTTGGAGTTATCAAGTTATAGTACTAAGGCGACGATATGGTAAACTACACAGACAGAGAAAGAGAGAGAGAGAGAGAAATTAAAGGCAACTATTATATCAAATGAGAGTGTTTGAAATCTTCGAATGGTGCAATATTTAAAGTAGGTACTAGGTATAAGATATAACTTTTAAACCATATTATTTTTGTAGTAACCCCGTATATTAATTATATCTAAAAATTACACCTCTAACAGTTTATATAAAATATATAAAAGTGTTATTTTGCTATTGTAGCGTCAAATGTAAAATACTGAAAAATACTTCATTCAATTACTATTTCATAAAATAGGTACCTATTGAGGTACTCGAAAATTATTTATTATGCTTCATTCTGTACACTGAACTATATTAATGTTTATATTACTGAAATAGAGAATTGAATAACCTTTCAAATGAGCTAGCACCGACCTCTATTTTTATTTTAAAAAATCATCGATTACATCATTAGGTACGCCCAGATAGATGACGTCACTAGTATGGTATATATGCCAAAATATAATATAAAAATCGGCCTGTTTCGGGATTTTTCCTTAAAGTCGCCGGCTTATAAAATAACGATGGTCAGTAATCGCACGTCGTTATCAAAATAGTATTTTGATAACGACGTGCGAGGTGGAAGTCGAAACGTCAATAAAATCATTTTTCTAGTTGAATTGTGGCTTATTTCCCAATTAGAATAATAAATTACATAAATGCCACAAAGAAATAGCTTCAAAACAATATTAGGACAAAAATCTAGTGTACTAGTCCGTTCTTTAACAGTAAAATATTGCAAAACCTCTAAATTTTAAAGAACCGCTTGGATTAACATGAAATTTGGCATACACATAGCTAACAAGTCAAAGAAAAAAAGTGATATTGTGCCGATATGTGCTTTTGCTATGGGGGTGGTTTTCACCCCCTCTTGGGGATGAAAAAATATTCGTCCAAAGAAAGTCAGGAAATGGATTAACTGGCTAATTTTAAGTAACTTTTGTTCTATAGAGTTTTTTCACTAAGTCAATACTTTTCGAGTTATTTAGCAGTGAATATGTTCATTTTTTTCAACAAAATAACCACGCTTTTAGACGATTTTTCGCAAATAACTCAAATAGTAAGAATTTTGTCGAAAAAACATTCTTGGCAAAAATATAAAATATATAAAAAATTTAAAAAAAATGGTGTATATATCTCGTCTCTACACCTAGTAGAAGTAGAGTTATAGCTAATGAAAAATAGGTTCCTATTCGTCAAATTCCAAATGGAATACTTACGTGAAATAACCAAAAATGAAGCACATTTCGGGGAAAATTAATTACAACTTATTTAAAGTATTTAAAAAAAAAGCTTCATTTTTATTTTATAAAAAAAATTCTAGCATCAAAATTAAACAAGTTACGCTCAAAATAAAGTTAGTCCTTTTTGGTTTTGGTATAAAAATTGAGAAAATCACCCCCTAATTAGTATCTTAAATGAACTTAATTGTTACGACTTCACAAGTTTCTTGACTCGTGTATATATTGGTTATATGATCTGTAAGTTTCATCGGTTCAAAGTCCTTATTAGTGAAAGGGCTGTAGTTAAAAGGGATTGAACGAGTCACTGATCACGAATTTATGCAAATTTAGAAACACCAAATCTTAATAAATTTTTGTCTAACAGAAAAACAAAAAAATACATGATATTATTCAGAAAAGCAAATCTGACTTTTTTTGTTTTTCGAGATTTTTGGTATCTAACAATTTTTAAGTTATTTTGAAAAAAAAGCATATTTTTCAAAATTTAAATTTTTAAAAAATTTACTTTTAAAACAAATTTTTTCAAAAATAAGCACTTTGAATCGATGAAGCTTACAAATCATATAAACACAACATCAGTAAAATAATTTGTGGAGAGGTAACGATTAATTTCATTTAAGTTGCTAATTAGGGGATGGTCTTCCCGATTTTTTTTTTGTTCAAAAACAAAAGGGACCAACTTTATTTTGAGCGTAACATGCTTAAATTTAATGTTAAAAACTTTTTGTAAAAACAGAAATAAAGCTTTTTTTAAACACTTTAAAAAAGTTATAATGGGTTTTCCCCAAAAAGTGCTTACTTTTTTGGATATTTCACGTCGAAATATTCTATTTGAAATTTGGTAAATATGAATCTATTTTTCATTTGCTATAACTCTGGTTCTACGAGATGCAGAGACCTAACGCGTACACCATTTTTTTACTTTTTTATAAGCTATATTTTTGCTAAGAACGTTTTTACGACAAAATACTTACTTTTTGAGTTATTTGCAAAAAACCGTCTAAAAATGTGGTTATTTTGTTGAAAAATGAACATATTCGCTCGCAAATAACTCGAAAAGTGTTAACTTGGCGAAAAAGCTCTATAGAACAAAAGTTACTTAAAATTAGTCAGTTTATCCATTTCCGGACTTATTTTGGACATATATTTTTTCACCCCCAAGAGTGAGTGAAAGTCACCCCCAGGGCAAAAGCACACATCGGCACACTATCACTTTTTTTCTTTGACATGTAAGCTATACGTATGCCAAATTTCATGTCGATCCAAGCGGTTCTTTAAAATCTAGAGCAAAAACCGTGAAAGAATGGACTATACATTCGATGCACAAAAAGAATTATACTTATTGAAAAAAAATTGAGATGGCTGCGATATGAACTCGGATTGCTCTATCACAAGTTTAGTGTCGTAACCACTAGATGATTTGGGCGATAATGCAACAAAGGCGACCATTTATAACGCTTAACGTGTAGGTAATCGAGAAACATTACATTCAAGTTCATACATTTAATTTATAAAAAACTTTGAAAAACTTCTGATACAAGAATAAAAAAACCGCTAAACGCCAAAAATGAGTGGCGCACACAATATTCTAGCTACAAAAGAGCTGATATGAATATTACGTGGCGCAAAATGTATTTTCATTTTGATGGAAAATAAAATTGTAGTTTTATTTTGAAAGATTTTTCCATGAGATTTGCTAAATTTTCAAAAGAGCTTCAGTTTGTAAACTGTATGAAAGTTACACTTTTGTGGCGCGATTTACTTCAAATTTAGCAAATATGAAAAAATCTTTCAAAATAAAACTATTTTATTTTCCATCAAGATGAAAATACATTTTTGCGCCACGTAATATTTATATTAGCTGTTTTGTAGCTGGAATATTGTGTGCGCCACTCATTTTTAAGGCGTTTAGCGGTTTTTTATTACCGTCAATTAGACATGTAAACAACTATTTAACGCTACAACATAAAAATAAACGTAAAATTTGTATCAAAACAGCAATTTAGTTTTACACCATTGTTTAAAAAGAATAGTTGGTCAACGCAATGAATAAATTTGTTCGATTCTAATTGAGACAGTCATGATGACAGATGTCACCACCATTTCTGTGAGGGTTGCAATGTCACGCGTAACTACGATAAGTACAAAATGCATAGACACCAAGTTGGATACGACCCTATTCATAATACACTAACTCGCATACATATTAAGAAAAATAAATACATGGAAGAATATACAGGCCCGCGCCGTCCATAAGGGCGAAGGGGGCGGAGCCCCCCGGCGCCGTATTCAAAAGGCGCCAGTAGGAGCCGAAAAAAATTTTTTACCATACCGAAATTACCAGAAATGTTAGTAATATTTTATTATCTTGTAAAATTTAAAACTTACCAATCGTAGGTAGGTATAAAACTGGCAGTAAGTATTACTCTGATCCCATAGTTGTACGAACCCTTATTTCTCTTATTAAACTGAACCATATTTGTTCTCTGATGGTGTAATCGTTGTTTTTTGTAAATATTTATAGTATTCATAATAATTTATCGGTAGGTATATTACTTTCGTAAACACATAACCAATAGTTTGTAGGTACTCGCTCCGTGCATGACTGACGCAACACCTAGCTTCACCAGGACCTCGATTTTTGACCCTTCGCTTCGTTATCGATCATTCGCTATCTGTACACTAAACAGATACGAAGCGCATACGTTCGATAACGAAGCGAAGGGTCAAAAATCGAGGTCCTGACCTTTTTAGATCTCACAAATTGACGTTAAGCATATGATAAATAGATAACATTTATTTACCATTTTTTTTTTAATTTGTTATACCAACAATGCCAATGACATTACAAAGATAGCTCCAATAATGTCATTTTCGCCACTACTCACGCTGACATCGTTTCTAGGTACCCCCACCATGGTCACGCACGGAGCGAATACCGAATACCGATTCTAGTCCATGCATTCACAATAAAATATTGCAAAACTTCCGAATTTTAAAGAACCGCTTGGCTTGACATGAAGTTCGGCATACACAATACACATTGCTAACCTGCCAAATAAAAAAGTGATATTGTGCTGATATGTGCTTTTGCCCTAGGGGTGAGTTTCACCCCTTCTCGGGTGTGAAAAAGTATACGTTTAAAACAAGTCCGGAAATTAATAAACTGACAAGTTCTAAGCAACGTTTGTAGTATAGAGTTTTTTCACTTTAAGTCAATACCTATTTTTCGAATTATTTGCGAGTGCATTTGTTCATTTTTCAACAAACAAAAACACGTTTAGAAACCCACGAAAAACACTTTTCGGGGAAAACTCATCATAACTTGTTTATTTTTGTTTTTTAAAAAAGTTTCTACCATTAAAAGTAAGCAAGTTACACTCAAAATATAGTTGGTCCCTTTTTTTGGTAAAAAAATCGTGAAAATCACCCCCTAATTAGCATCCTAAATGAAATGTTACCGCTACACAAGTTACTTTACTTATGTATCTATTATCTGTAAGTTTCGTCGGTTCAAAGTGCTTATTTTTGAAAGGGCTGTAGTTGAAACGGCTTGAACGAATCCCTAATCACGAGAGTATGCAAATTTTGAACAGCCATATATCTTATAGTCCAATCTGTCAAATCAACATTTTCTCGTGGAATTTTGAGAATCAAGGTCGATTTCAGGGTAGGGTAGATTTTAACCTTTGTCAAAATCTACCCTACGCCGAAGCGGGCTTTGCCCTGGTGGTGAAAACAACCCCGTCTAGGGGATGAAAATATTTTTAATCAAAATAACTATGGAAGTCGATATATTGACCAATTCTGAGTAAATTTTATTCTATAAATTTTTTTGGAAAGTTGATACTTTGAAAGTTATTAGAACCGAATTATGAGAACCTTCAATCTCAAATAACTCGAATGTGGTGAAATTTTTTTGGGAAAACAAGAGACATCTTTTTTAGGTCATTAAAAAAATATAAGTTATTCATGAAAAACGGTCAACATGAGTTTTTTCAATGAAAAATGCATAGTTTCAATCGCTAATAACTCGGAAAATATCAACTTTGCAAAAATTATTTATAGAACAAAATTTACTCAGAATTGATCAATCTAGCGACTTCCATAGTTATTTTAATTGAAAAATTTTCATTCCCTAGATGGGGTTGTTTTCACCCCCAGGGCAAAAGCTCGGTTCGGCATAGGGTGGATTTTGAAGAAGAGAATCGGTGTTGATTCTCAAAATTCCACGGTTTTACATTTTATTACCGCTGATTAACCAATTTTTGTCTTACAGAAAAACAAAAAATCCAAAATATTCAGAAAAGCAAAACGTACATTTTTTCCCTCTGAGATTTTTGGTATCACTAATAATTTTTGTAGTAATTTTAAATGTAATTTTTTCGAAATTAAAAAAATTACTTTAAAACCAATTTAAAAAAAAAGCACTTTGAACCGATGAAACTTAGTTGTAATGAGTTTACCCCGAAAAGTGCTTCATTTTTTGTTTATTTCTCGTTGAAATAGGTATTTGATTTGGAATTTGACGAATAAGAACCTAGTTTTCATTAGCTACAATTCTACTTCATCTGGGTCTACTGACTTCATGCATACACCATTTTTTTTTTCACTTTTTTGTAAGCTTAATTTTTGCTAAGAATGTTTTTTTGATAAAATACTTTTTGAGTTATTTGCGAAAAACGTTTTTTTTTTTTTGTTGAAAAATGGACATATTCACTCGCGAATAAGCGAAAAGTATTTACTTAGTGAAAAAATTCTATAGAACAAAAGTGGCTTAGAATTAGTCAGTTTATCCATTTCCGTACTTATTTTAAAGGTATAGTTTTTCACCCCCCGAAAAGGAGTAAAACTCACCCTCAGAGCAAAAGCACAATATCACTTTTTTTCTTTGACATGTTAGCTACGCTGATGCCAAATTTCATTTCAATCCAAGCGGTGCTTTAAAATCCGGAGCAAAAACCGTGAGTAAATGGACTTATTCACTAAATTGCAAAAAACTACTTACAAGGGGAGAAGGAAAGGGGCGCCTAAAATTACTTGCCCCGGGGCGCTTGAAAGCCTTGGCGCGGCCCTGAGAATATATTTAGAAATTGAATTAATGATGTCATGCTACTATACATTATATTATACATATAGTGCGCTGGAATAAGTGTTACTTCCCCCCCCCCCCATATTAACTTATTTATTTTTAGCACATAAGCAAAACGCTCGGACAGGTCGATTTTTAAACTAACCATAGTATATTATAGCATCAACGTTTCGAACTTTACGCGATCCCTCTTCAGGTGACCGCCATAACTTTTGATTTTTTTTTTAATGGGAAAGTACGTCATGTGGTACCTCATTTAAAAGCTTTTGAAATAGTGATTACAAAAATGTATAATACTTGGGCAAAATTGCCCAAAATCCTGAGAAAACTAGGTAATGAGTATTTTTGAAAAATTTAAACGCAGACTAAAAGATTACATTATTACTGAGGGCCGAAATATAAGCTCCTAAAAACTTCTATATTGATTATTTTAATTAATAAGTTACAGGGGTGAAAACAAAGAGAAATTTATTATGATTTTTAATTTCAAATATATCATTAAAAAGAAACTTTTTGAAGTTATACTTCTTTACGATCGAGAGTGAAATTTTATAATGCCGGGCGCATGCGCACACAGACAGTATGTATTTCGTTGCTAATCTTTCAAGATATGTATTTATCAGCGCTGTCAGCGGAAATAAGTCATATTATATCATATAAAAGGATATATTAGTGTTCTTAGTAAATATATTTATTATAATTTTTGTGTCTTTGGATTTGTCTTCCTCGGGAATAAGATATTTTATAATAATAGTAAGTATATTTTAAGTATTTTTGTATACTTTGCTTGGTCTATGAAATTTGTCAGTATGTGTGAGAAATCTTGTAACCTGTCAAAGCAAAAGGAATATAGCTCAGTGGTAGAGCGTGTGACAGGAGATCAAGAGGTCCCGGGTTCAAATCCCGGACGATTCATATTCTTTTTTTTTTATATTTTTGGTATCGTTTTAATAAAAAATTTTTAAAAGTGGTAGGTAAAGAAAGTTAGTTTAATATTTAGATAAAATACAAATAACCTGTTAAGTATATTAATTTCATTGAAATCATAATAATAGAAGTATAACTTCTTACGGGCGTACAAAGTACACACACATTCTTTTTGTTTATTCTAAGGGACTTTCGGCCCTCGGTAATAATGTAGTCTTTCATTTTGCGTTTAAATTTTTCAAAAATATTCATTAGTTTTCTCAGGATTCGAAAAAAATGAATGCATTTAAAAATCATTTGACGGAAATTTTGTCCAAGTATTATGCATTTTTGTAATGAGTATTTCAAAAGCTTTTAAATGAGGTATCACATGATGTATGTACTTTCCCATTTAAAAAAATCAAAGTTATGCTGTCACCTGAAGAGGGTTCGCGTAAAGTTCGAAACATTGATGCTATATACACTATGATTATTTTAAAAATCGACCTGTCAGAGAGTTTTGCTTATGTGCTAAAAATAAATGAGTTAATAACATCATTAATTCAATTTCTAAATATATTCTTCCATAATATATTTATTTTTCTTAATATGTATGCGAGTTGGTGTGTTACGAATAGCATCGTATCCAACTTGGTGTCTAAGCATTTTGGATTTATCGTAGTTACGCGTGGCGTTACGACGGGCGCGCGGCTTTATTTCCCTAACACGACTCTACCTTATCGGCAGAGTCTTCGAGAAGTGTACGGTAAATTGAAGCTGTAATTACAAAAAAAGAAATATTTATGTCTTTATACTCTTTATCACGCTTAACGAATTACGGGATTTGGATTTCAATGCATATTTTTTTTATAATTCTCGTATCAAAGTTACGCGTGAAGTTAGTCGTATTGATGACAGTTGGGGAAACGTCCGCGACCCCGTTACGACCGTAACAGAAACGGTGCCGGTGGTGACATCTGGTGACTGTCTCAATTAGAATCAAACAAATTTATTCATTGCGTTGACCAACTATTCTTTTTTAAACAATGTTTACACGACATGGTTGTTACGAGGATTGATTGAAATGGTTTTTAACTATATTAGGTAGAAATTTTGTTTGTCGAAGTATCTAGTTCTTATAAAATTCTGATGCTCGATTTTTTATGCACCATAGAATATATTTTCTTTGGAAACAAAAATGTGTTATATGGACACACTTAAGCATTGGTGTGTTTATAATCTAAACATAAATATTACTATACATATATAGGTACTTACTTTTTATTTTATGATATCCTTCTCGTTACTATACCACGTTTACCCAGTAATTACCTGTAGTAGTTAATGTTTGTCTAGTGTAAGAAATATACTAGAACGCTTTATGGTAGGGGAGCAAAGTATGCTAAATGTGCAGTCACTCGAGCGCTTTGGGGACCTATTGGGTTGTGAAGAGTAGGTCAAAAAACCAAAAAAAAAGTTAAGTAAAGTTTTTCATTTTAGTGGGCGCTTGCCATTTTTTAATTTAATTTTCCATTTCCAACAATCGTTTTTTCAGATTATAGCGCCATCTATCCATAATTCGAAAAAATGTTTCGAATAAAAGTTGCTTTTTTTTTACGTAAAGAATCCAAATCTGCAATAAAAAATTGTGGCTTCTATTTAAGATTTTAAAGTAACCCCCCACCCCCACCTCCGTGGGGTGTCGAGTTTAGTACCATTCGATAGATTTTTCAAAAATATTGATTAAGTGTAATTTGCAGTTTTTCGATCTAATGTTTATTTTGCGAAATATCGCGGGATTTGTATTTAAAATTTTAAATATACCCCCCACCCCTCTCCGTGGGGGGTCGTGGTTGGTATCATTCAATAGATTTTTGAAAAATATTGAATACATATTTTTTAGTTCTTCGATCTAATGTTCATTTCGCGAATTATTCGCTTTTATTTTGTGAACTTTTTAACTCACCCATTTTCTTACGCTCCGCTCAAATCGTCAGATTTTTGAAATGTACACTCTTTTGAATGTACTTAACTTACCTTATAGACTAAGAGCCGCTATAGGTGAAATTTCTTAATCATTTTAGGCACGATGGGACCCTATAACTTAAATAGTAGAACCTAAAAGAAAACGTTTGAACACTGTGCCGTCACTTTTCAGTGGCACATGCGTCGACAGTGGCGCATCAAACTTTTCACTTATGGACGGGATAAATAAATTAAAAGCTACCCTCCCTTACTAACAGAATTATTTTTTTTTATTTTTTTAAGTTCTATGTGATTAACACATAGGATTCAGCGTAATTTTAATCCACCGCCCCCTTCCCCCTGCCCCCACCATCAAAAACTTCATTTTTTGTTTTTATTTTTTTTTTTTGGTAGGATGCAATCAATTTTAAAATTTCAAAAAATTCACACGTATAGCTGAGGCTTTTATAAAACATGCCTATTTTTTATGGACCCATAGGTAGAGTGTACATAACCTCAAAAAATTAAAAGGATTTTTTTTTTCAAAAAAGCGTATAACTTTTTTTGACGAATAGCTGCAGGTCTAATTTTTTCTTAATCTTGTGTGATTTATTAAACACTATATTTTTAATTTTTTTCAGATTTTTCCGTAAGGCTCCCTACCTTCAAAAATCCGAAAAACTGTTTTTTGGGGGTTTTGGGGGATTTTCCCTATTTTATAGACTTCATAATATATCAAATCAATTTTGTTTTTATAGGTTATATATAACTTGAAGTAACTGAGTCCTTTAGAATATTTAAAAATCAGAAAAACACGTTCAAACCCCCCAAAACCCCCTTAAAAAACAGTTTCTTGGATTTTTGAAGGTGATTAGCGTTACAGAAAAATCTGAAAAAATTAGAGATATAGTGTTTGATAAAATACACAAGACTGAGAAAAAATTAGATCTGCAGCTATCCCCAAAAAAAAGTTATATACTTTTTTCCAAAAAAAAAAATTTTTTTAATTTTTTGAGGTTATGTACACTTAACCTACAGGTCTACAAAAAATAGACGTGTTTTATAAAAGCCTTAGCAATGTGTGTGAATTTTTTGAAATTTTAAAATTGACTGCATCCCCCCAAAAAAAATAAAATCGAAAAATAAAGTTTTTGATGATGGGGGTAGGGAGAAGGGGGTGGTGGGTTAAAATTACGATGAATCTTATGTCTTAATCACATAGAACTTAAAAAATGAAAAAAATTAAATTCTGGTAATGAGGGAGGGTATTTTTTAATTTATGTATCCCGTCCATAAGTGAAAAGTTTGATGCGCCACTGTAGACGCATGTGCCACTGAAAAGTGACGGCACAGTGCTCAAAAGTTTTCTTTTAGGTTCTACTATTTAAGTTATAGGGTCCCGTCGTGCCTAAAATGATTAAGAAATTTCACCTATAGCGGCTCTTAGTCTATTTTAGGATAGATTTTTTTTCGGGCCCCCTTAACGAACTCCCCTGTGTTAAGAGCCAATATATGGTAGAGGTACATCTACAGGGCACCAGGTTTCTCCCCATATGATAATCTGACGCGCTCGAGTAACTGCAAAAATCCCCGCTTGGGCTCCCCTACCATTAAGAGCGGACCGTTTGAACCCTTCTGTTTTTTTACACCGACGCGACCTGTTCGAACAGACCGAATGCGGAGCGTTTATTTGGGAAGCAGTTCCTTATTAGAGTGTAGGTGCGTTTGCTGAAATTTAATTGTTTTGAATAATGATTTAGCAGTTCGTTGGTAGAGTACCTATAAAGTGTTGTTCAGTGGCGGATCTACGGGGAGGGAAAATGGGGAAATTTTCCCTCCCCCTAACAAGGTCAAAAATTAAAGAAAAAAATTGTTAAAACATAAGAATATATTAGCTGACATGATGAAACTTAAACCACAGACAGAGACAAACTCAGCCCAATAAACACGCTACTTAGGAAAATTAAGTGTTGTTGTATCAACAGCCAAGTCTACATTTCGTCTCTCATCTCGAAAACGTCTTACTCTTATGCCCATCAGAACTACCCAAACAAAACCTACACTAGGTTCGCTTTCAAGGTGCAGTAGAAATAAACAAACCAAGACACGTTAAATGCCACTAGGAGCACAACCGAATCATAATTTTCAATGTATACATTGTAAATCCCAAATCATGATTTCCAAAGTTTATACATTGTAAATTATGATCCGGGAGTGCTCCTAGTAGCATTTAACGTGTCTTGGTTTGTTTATTTCTACTGCATCTTGAAACGAACCTAGTGTAGATTCATCACTGAAGGGACAAAATTCCATTGGCTATTCCAGTTTTGCTGAACTCTGCACCTTCTATGCTGTGGTATTAAAGGTAATACCAAAACCGCACGATAGTCCTGAGTCCCTTCCAAGTCGGTAATCTTTGATTAACTGTTCTTCTTTCAATTTCTGTTATATAAGCCGGTTCTCTTTTATCGTGAGGTGTCAAGAAATCTGTTTTTACTTCCTAATCATCTCTCTCCAAAGTTTTCTGTTGGATGTCCTTCTCTTGGCTTCCTCCCATGTGAGGATTTTGCTTTGTAGTGATTTTCCCACAGCATCGTTCCATTGTTGACACGGTCTTCCTCTTCTGCTTGTACCAATTCCCTTTGCTTCCCAAACTACCTTGACTTGTCTATGTGGATCTAACCTATTTAAATGACCAAACCATCTTAGTTGTGATCTTTTTATTGCTTTGTTGGCACTCCCAACATCTAGGTTGTTTCTTATCGTTTCATTTTTTACCTTGTCCATTAGCGTAACTCCTTCTACTCTTCGTAAATACTTCATTTCGGAAGATTGTATCTTGCTCTTCTACCATTCAGTTAGCGTCTATGTTTCACTTCCATATAGCAAGTCAGGAGGTATATTGTCTTACATACTGACACTTTGGTCTTCTTGCTAATTTCTCTTTTGCTAATGAAACCTGAATTCAGGGAGTGATATAGTCGTGATGTTTTGGCAGTTCTGTTGTTCAGCTCTTTTTGCATTTTTTCCTTTTCCATCTATTATAGTTCCTAAATATTCAAAATTCGAAACTTGTTCTACTAAATTTCCGTCTAGGTTTATATGGATTTCTCTCGGTGTCTTGAATATAAGTAGAGTTTTGGTCTTTGCTAAATTTATTTTCATTCCTTTGTCTGCAAGTTCTCTCGTCTATTAGGTTGTTATTTGTTAATAAAACATAATTTGCCCAGTTATTTTTAAAAATTTGTTAGCCACGCACTACTCATCATTTCGCTTAAGGGGGTAGCCGTAAAATTCGTTTCGAATCCTAAAAAACTAATAAGTATTTTTGAAAAATTTACACGCAGAATGAAAGATTACATATTATTACCGAGGGCCGAAAGTCCCTGAAAACTTCTATGTTTATTTTAATAAGTTACAGGTTACAGGGGTGGAAAAAGAGAAAATTTAGTGTGATTTTTAATTTCAAATATTGCTAAAAGACTTTTTGTTTATTCTAAGGGCCTTTCGGCCTTTTCGGTAATAATGTAATTTTCATTCTGCGTTTAAATTTTTCAAAAATGCTTATTAGTTTTATCAGGATTCGAAAAAGATTAATCCATTTAAATAACATTGGATCAAAATTTTGCGCCTACCCCCTTAATATTGCGTTCGTCGTTGTTCAGGAAGTAGTTCAAACTATTTATCTATTGCTTTTTACTTATTTTTCTACATCTTGTTATGTTTATTTCACATTTTGTTCTTTTATGTTAGCGAAAACTGTTGACTACCTACTTATTTATTTTCAATCGTCATGCCAAATACAAAATAATCCAAATAAAAATGAGACATACGCAGTTAATACAGTGTATCGAAACTACATTTGAAATAGTGGACCAATATAAAAGTTCGACACACATAAATCATAGCAACGTTAAGGGGATAGGCGCAAAATTTCGGTTTCAGTGCTATTTAAATGCATTCTTTTTTCGAATCCTGAGAAAACCTAAAAGTATTTCTGAAAATTTTAAACGTAGAATGAAATGTTACGTTAGAAAGTAACTGAAAACTTCTATAATGTTTATTTTAATTAGGTTTAAGGGGAGGTATGGTTTGAAATATTTAGTTTTTTTATTATTTCAAATAAAAGTGCATACTTTCAAGAATACTCTCTGAAAATTTCACATTGATCGGAGTAAAATTACCCGAGATACAGAGTGTTGAATATCCCTACCTTCGACCCGCTTTGCCGGGGCTTCGCGCCAGTACGCTTGAGCGTAGTGAGAAACGTTAAACAACTGTTCGCCTTTTCTTTTGTAGATTACTCCGCAATTTAAAAAACATATTCCAATGTTCATCACTTTACGATTTGGCACACAAATAAGAAGATGAAGATGCAGTGGTCAAAACTTTTCAAGCATTTTTCTCAAAACTGATTTTTCAAATGCGGTGGACATTGTAACTGAAAAATTACTTGACCGATCTACCTGAAATTTTGCACAGATTTTCTTTAGACATTTCGTGAGGTAACAACGTCGAGATATTTTTCGTTTTATGCTAATTTTTTGTTCAACAATATTAAATCTGTTGGTTTTCACAAAATTTTTTTCAAATATTTCGTATTTTTCAATTCTGAGTGATACCAAAAATTCAAAAATCATAAAAAATAAAAAAAAAAGTCGACGTTGTTACCTCGTGAAACTCATAAGCTAATTAAATATTTATGAATTTTTTGTTTCGTATGATCCAGTGATGAGTTCTGATGCCCACCGCAAAATCCATTTTTTTGAGCTGCCTGCCAAAAATTTGTCACCAATGGCTTATTTTTCAATATTTTGGATTGAATTTTTTCTTAAATATTCTTTGAATTGTACTTAATATATTTATTTAATTTAAAAATAAAATAATTCTACCATAGCTTCGAAAAAAAATCACAAAAATGTGCTTGATATGTTGATTTCAAACCATACCCCCCCCCCTTAAGGTACAGGGGTGAAAAAGAAGAGACAATTTAATGTGATTTTTAATTTCAAATATCTCATTGAAAAGAAACTTTTTGTTTATTCTAAGGGACTTTCTACCCTCGGTAATAAGGTAGTCTTTCATCCTGCGTTTCAATTTTTCAAAAATATTTATTCGGGATTCGATAAAAATGAACACCATTTCTGTGGTGGTATTTTAAAATCGAACATTCGCTATCTGTGTCATACAATGCACTCAGTCGAAAAGAAGGCGGTGACAAGACAGTGACAAACTAGGCTACTAAATATTTGACACGGCTTCAGGAATATTTTGAGTTGTTTATTAAATAATATTGATAGTGTATTTGATAAATTATAATTGATTTAAGACGTGAAATTAATAAAAAGTAATTTATTGTTTATTATTTATGGAAGATCCAAGCAGAGAATACACCAGGATATATTCTGTGATTCAAGTATTTTGTTGTTAAAGATGTTCAAAATTTATCTAAGCGCTCAATAGTAACAATATAATATGACTAAAAAAATCACTCATCACTTTTGCTCTTTTCTTGATCATTAAGTAGTTTTTATTGTATAGTTAAGTATATAAATTATTGTAATCACTTAATACATGCATCTAAATCGGACATTGCTGTCATCGAGAGATTCCAGTCAAAAGCCCTACGCATTATAGTAGATGCTCCTTGGTTCGTAACAAACCGAGACATTTATAATGATTCAGAGATTCCAACGGTTACTGCAGTGACTAAACAGCTTAGCACAAACTACCTAAGACGCTTAGAGCAACATACAAACACACTGGCAATTAATCTGCTTGAGAACAGTGAAGAAACCCGAAGGCTTAAAATAAGCTTGGAAGCCCTTGGATCTACCATTGTTAACAGCAATTGTACATATGAAATTAATTTTAAATTGTGATAGTTTTATTTTTTTAATATCAATGTAATAATGTAAAGTTATAAATTTTTATTGTTTTTAACATAAATGTAAGTATTTAACAGTGCATACAGAGAGTGGCTCATTGGAAAAACTCTCTCTCACGACATATTGTACCAATCAACATGTATGCTTATTGTTATTGTATGATGTAACAGATTGCAAAATAAACATTAAACAAAAAAAAAACTTAATACATAGCTAGTGAAAAAATAATCATAATAACTGAATAACTTAAGCGATTATACAAGTAACGGTTATCCTAGAACATTCAAAACCCATCTCTAAGTTAATGATGACAATGTCATCGTCAACTAATGTTTACAGCTCTATACCAGTGAGAATTTTACTACACATAATTTGCCGTGTAAAGAAAGAAAAAGTAGGGATAGCCGTAAAATATTTGCGCCTATAAGATAGTTAAACGATGAGATGGGTAGTTAAACGGTATTTTATATATGCCGATCTCAACGTAGCTATAATTTATGCCAGTGAGGTGCAAATAAGTACGGCCCGCGAAAGTATTTAATCCGCCCCGCCGAGAGTCCATTAACATGGATAGTATATTAGTCTAGGCGCCAGAGGGGTCACCGTGTCATATTCAATTCTGATGGACAAACCCAACGGTTTCATATAAATTTTTGGCTGCTGATTACGAATTTCGAGGGGGGATTTCGATCCGAGTGGTCAAAAAATTGTTATAAACAATTTAAATGTTTATAAATTGTTTATAAGGTTCTGGCTCATAAACTCAAAAAAATGTTTCAAATAAAAATTTGTTCCTTAATAAAAAGCAAAAAAAAAACTGTTCACTAAACTTAAATCTAACAATTAGAACTCAAGATATTGTAAAATTAGTGCACAATCCAAACTACAAATTGCAAAATAAGTATTTTTCCAAGTTTTATCGATCGTAACTCGGCTTCTTCGCATGCAAATAAGTCCTAGAATATGTCGTTTTAAAGCTTAATTAACAGGTTTCCAAACAAAGTTTGTTAGATTACTTGATCTTCATTTGTTTTAAAGTTATACCCGTTTGAAGTTACAATTTTCTTAAAAATATTGTACATTCATTTGTTTATAAGGGTTTCAAGCAAATTTGAGCTATAAACATTTATACTTTAATGAACAATAATGATAGAAAAACTCAAAAGGAACAATTTGAGGTTATGAAAATGTTCATAAGTTTATTTTTGGCCAAGATGTCGATATTTTAATGGCGCGCGCTATGAGGCGCAAGATCGGCCTACCGCGTAAAGGTTCACGCGCTAACTTCTCGATGCAAATTGTAATTTCTATGTATACATACGTTATCTTCATTTTTCATTTTTGAAGATCCTAATAAAATTTTATCATATAATTCTTATAATTAAATCATCATACTGTACCTCGTATCACCTTTCATTCTATTTACATTGTCTTCTATTTTTTGCACTAAATGAGAAAAAAACATTAAAACCTAATATTTCAGAAGTATAACTAAAAAGTAAGTTGATATTATTTACTAATACTATTTTTACAAACATTTTTTTCATGCATCTGCAAATCTGCATAGAGATATACAGGGAATATCAGCTTTTTTACATCTGCATAAGTTCTTAGCGAAATTTTAACAGTTACATGGTGGTACAAGTCTGTTCTTGTAGGCAGTAAAACTGAAACTTTTTGAGGCTTCAGAGTCTAATTATCTATATGATGTCCATATAAAGTGGATCTAGTTCTTTTGCAGCATCATCAAGGCCCGTTAATTGTGTGTATGCCGCCACATCATAAATGCTCGTTTTATATGCAATGATGATGCTGCAAAAGAACTCGATCCATTTTTATATGTATATCACATATTGGCTCATTTTCATGCGTAGAAGCCGAGTTAGGATCGATAAAGCGTCGAAGAATACATACTTACTTGACTGTGAGCCAATCTTGCGCCTCATAGCGCGCCATTAAAATATCGACATCTTAGCCAAAAATAAACTTACGAACATTTTCGTAAGTTCAAATTGTTTCTTTTGAGTTGTTTTATCATTATTGTGAATTAAAGTATAACTGTTTATAGCTCAAGTTTGCTTGAAACCTTTATAAACAAATTAATGTACAATTTTTTAAGAAAATTATAACTTCAAACGAATATAACTTTAAAACAAATGAAGATCAAATAATTTAACGAACTTTGTTTGGAAGCCTCCTAATTAAGCTTTAAAAGGACACCTTATAAGGCTCATTTGCGTGCGTAGAAGTCGACTTACGATCGGTAAAGCTTCGAAAAATATTTATTTTGCAATTTGCATTGTGCACTAATTTTACAATATCTTGAGTTCTAATTGTTGGATTTAAGTTTAGTAAACGGTTGTTTCCTCGTTTTTTATTAGGAAATGAAACATTTTTTTTATTTTTTTTAGTTTATGAGCCAGAGCCTTATAAACAATTTATAAACAATTAAATTGTTTATAACAATTTTTTGACCACCCGGATCGAAATCCCCTCTCGAAATTCGTAATCAGCAGCCCAAAATCCATAAGAAACCGTTGAGTTTCTCCATCAGAATTGAAAATGACACGGTGACCTCTATTTGGCGCCTAGACTATATGGCCCGTGTACGGTAAAGCTTGTATATATGTGAAATTATAAATATAATTTCAGGGTTGGACTGTATGAGGTTTGCTGGGTTTAACGGGGAATATAAACGGGTTTTATCAACAGACAATATTCATATGTATTTAAAAAGTCTTACCAAACTGTGAAGCCTTGTCGCGCTTTTTGTCTCGAGCACTAATGCCGGTCACACGAATTGACTGTTCCATGTTCCACGTGTCTCGCGTTTGAACTACCGTGAACTCGTGTATGCCGTAACACTCGCGAATTACCTGTTCGTGCACGAATTGTTATTGTTCGTATCGGTTAAGGGTTATGACTATCTAATTATGTTGTCTTATTTTGCGGAGATGTGTTCGCGAAAAAAAAATCTATACCAACATAATATAGCAAAAGTTAAACTAGGCAAGGAAATCTCGTCAGGATTTGAAGTGAATAAGGGTCTTAAACAGGGCTGCTGTCTATCGCCGACACTATTTAAAATATATTTAGAGCAAATTTTGAAATCCTGGAAAAGGAAATGTAAGAATATGGGTATACCGCTAAATGATGATAACATGCTATACACTCTATGTTTTGCGGATGATCAGATTCTTATGGCCCAGGATTATCACGATATTGAATATATGACCCGAAAAATCATAGAAGAGTACCGGAACTGGGGTTTAGAAGTGAGTACCAAGAAAACGGAATATATGTGCGTTGGAGGTATACAGCAGGATCTAGCGTTGGAAAATGAAATAACTATTAATCACTGTCAGGAATATAAATACTTGGGTCTTAAAATTACACAAGATGGAACGTTGGACAAGAATATCCAAGAAAGGTGCACACAAGGAAGGAAAGCTATCGCATTATTGAACAAAATCCTATGGGACCAAAGTATATCCAAAGAAAATAAACGCAACATCTATAACAGCATTGTTAAGAGCATTATAACATACAGCAGCGAAGTTTGGCCACTTAAAGAAAAATCCGAAAATATGCTCAGAACAACTGAAATGGACTTCTGGAGAAGATCTGCTGGTATATCAAGAATACAAAAAATCAGAAATACAAGAATATTGGAGATAATGGATGTAAAGCATACAATAATGGACGATATAAAAACAAAGCAACTAAGATGGTTTGGCCACGTACAACGTATGGATGAAGACAGATTACCCAAGCAAGTGCTACGATGGGCACCAAAAGGACGGCGGAAAAGAGGAAGACCTAGGAAAAGCTGGATAGAAGGAATCCATAGGGAAATCAGAGAAAGATGCTTGAACGAAGACATGTGCTACGATCGAGAGCAATGGCGATTGGGAATCGGAAGACGTCGTAGAACGTTATGAACCGATTATATATATATATATATATATATATATATATATATATATATATATATATATATATATATATATATATATATATATATATATATGTTCGCGACTTAGCCGTCATAGGAGAAGAATTCTTGTACCTTCAACGCTTGGTGGATGGCACGGGATTATACAAGTTGACCCTCGGGTGGGTGCTGTTGAAAGAGTATAGTATAAACCCTCAACGCTAAGGTGAGTGGTACAGGAGTTGATCCTTGGACGGATCGTAGTAGAGAGAGCTCGGTGTTGACCCTCAGGTGGGCGCTATAGAAGAGACCGGTTGTACCCTCACGCGTGGCAAGTGGTACGAGAATACAAGCTCACCCTTCGACGGGCTGTAGGAGAAGAGGGTTTTTTCTTTCACTCCACTGTCCAAGCCGTAGTTGTCTGTATGATTAGGAGTGAAGGTAAGAAAAAGGAGGGATGAAATGCTACTATTGAACAGGGTTGGCTTTATTATTATTTAAAATTGAAGGGTGTAATTACAGCTTTAACACAGTAAAAAATATAATATTTTTTACATGTGAAAATTTAACAGCGCGCTTTAACAAAAAATGCATTTTTTCTATAATTCTGGCCCTCCTTTAGAATTTCTTAAATTTTGTGGTCCACGTACCATTAAAAATGTTTTGCCCACTACTGATTTATGCGTATCGAACTTTTATATTGGTCGACTATTTCAAATGTAGTTCCGATACACTGTATTAATTGCGTATATCTTGTTTTTATTTGGCTTATTCTGTATAGTATGTTAAATATAATCCTACAAAAAAATGCCGCGCATTCATGTTAGGCCTATTCAATTAATCCTCGCAAACCGTACTAAATCTATGATTTTATAACAAAAAGAGATATTTAAGCTCAAAAAGTTGTTTTTTTTTAAGGAACAAATTACCTTCTACCTGTACTTAAACGAAACTGTACTGATTTTCAATGGCGCGCGAAGAAGCTTCAGCTTGTATTTGTTCTAATGAGGTCTCTTGAGTTCTAACACTACCATTGTACGTTTGAACCTGAAAAAATGTTTCAGGCTCTAGAGGTAGTTGTAGCTGATCATCTTGAAAATTTTAGGTATTGTATAGAGTTCTTACTTTGTACCTAGGTTGTAATAGCAATGGAAAAAGAAACATTTTGTTATGTAGGTCAAAGACTAATGTAAAAAAATGCAAATTATCTTAAATTTTTTTTAATGTTTTTTGTTGCTGTTTGACATAAATATCTTTGGTACAATAGAGGTGTGTAAAGGGGTAGTGTAACGCAATTTATGATGCCACATTCTATTGGCACGACTTAGCTCTTTCTAGTCAATCCCTATCTTCACCTGCAAGTTGGTACACATCAGTAACCTGAGCAACCTAAACTGGAAATTGGGTAATTAACCCCCAGTGGAATGTGGAGCCAGGACTGACGAAGAAGGGAGTTTGGAATAGCAGGTTGAGCGAAGTTTTACAACCATCCCTTGTAAAATTCAATTGTTGCGGATACAATAGCTAATGAGACAACCGGGCGGAGTTCACAATGATGAACTCAGCAAAGAAAAATAAACATGAACATTGAATTTGGAACACGGAATATGCTTGAAGCATATGATTAGTGTGACAAAAACTTGCAAAATTTGACAAATACCTGGGCGTACAGATTAGTGAGGACGACAACGAGGAAGAGGAAATACGGAAACGGATCATGCTGGCTAACAAACCATACTTCTATCTGTCGCAGGTATTTGGATCCAAAGGGAAGTAAAGTTCAAAATATACAAAACTATCATACAACCAATAATAACATGGCGTAGAAACATGAATCATGACAGAAAAGGCAATAAACTTTTTTAATACTTTAGATATTGATAAGGATATTGGGACCCATACGACAATGGTATTTATGTGAAGACTAAGGTTCACCAACGAATTGTATCAATATTATAAAGAACCCTCTAGAGTCTAGAGCAAATTATGCAAAAATACAGAGAGAGAGAGATAGAGAGAGAGATAGAGAGAGATAGATAGAGATAGATAGAGAGAGAGAGAGAGAGAGAGAGAGAGAGAGAGAGAGAGAGAGAGAGAATGAATTAACTAAAATACTGAGAAAATATATTACAGTGTTAACACTAAAATCAGATCGACTATGAAAATCTACAGGAAGTATGTGATAAAATGCAAAGGATGCTAAGAGCTTAAAGCCAATTTGCTTCATAAGGATAGAGTTCAATCTTTTTATATGTTTTATGTAATTTATGTAATAGGCCTTACTGATTTAATTCAAAAATACTTTTTTGCATTCTTACGATAGATACTTCATAAAGTGAGTTTTTTTTTCAAAGGTCAAAAAATGTTATATTGCCTTAGTAGTAATGTAATTAATATTATAGTATTCCTTAACATTGCTACTACAATTTGATGTTGATAATGACAAATTTTCTGGATTATACAGTTGTATTTTAATGTTTGCTCCACTGTGTGGAGCAGTTTGAATAAATTACGTATAGACCTTACACAAGTTAAAATCGGTCCTAAAACCTATTAATATACATACATACCTTGCAATAACCTGTTAGATACATACCTTAAATATCAACAACAATAAAACCAAAAAGGTCACGTAAAAGTAGATCTGTTAACAGAGGCAGTCTCAATTTAAAAGGAAGAAAAGGATTTATTCAATCATCCCTGTTGTTCAACATGCACTGAGTACAAGAGTACCTATGTATTTTCAAAGAAGAATATTAGGATTATGCGCACGATAAAATTATCTTCTTAGACAACACGGAAAATTTATAACCAGTAATATCTCGCATAACAGAAATCATCAATCGGTATAGGTTTTACCTTAACTCGAAGGAGGCTTATGAATGTAAGGTTTATTAGCAAACGACCTACATATACAAAAATTAACCCATTCTTTGCCGATCACGCGGCAGCGCGTGATGTGGTTACTTAAGTCAGGTGCCGTTCACTCGCCAGCAAGTGATACGGTTACTTCAGTTAGATGCCGTTCAACAAACTGGTTCCTAGCCAAGTTCCATCCTCTTCGATCGACAACGAATGGGTTAAGACATTGGCCTCTAAAATTAGAAAGGTTTTATTTTTTTGGACGCCATCCGTTCTACTCCGGTCATACTGCAGCTAATTGACTTACTGTACATCTTCCATTTACTTATTATAGGTCATTCATTTAGATGAACTCTTTTGTTTTGTGGAGATTTGATGGGAAATTGTGCATGAATCGTGTCACCTGACGTTGTGTTTTTGTTCAGTATTGTTTGGCACTTCATCATGGAAAGAGTTAGCTCGGTAAAGGGTCTAGAAATTATTCAGCTGTATTACGAAAATTGGCGTTCTACGAGGAATGTGTTTCCTGCGCTGAGAGCATCTTATGGTCCACATAATCGGCCTACCGAACGCACAATTCGCTACACAATCAGCAAGTTTGAGTTTGAAACCCAATTTTCATTATAGTCTGGGCAGATTATCGGAGAATAGGCCATTTTTGGGAAAAGGTATTTACCAGCAATTTTATTGCTGGAATCGAATCTTATGACTGTATATAGGGTGAGGCAGATAACTGGCCTATTAGAAATATCTCGAGAACTAAAGCCAACAGAATCATGAAAATTGGAATAAAGGGGTTTTGAAGGATGATCTATTAAATGAAAATATTTTCATCTCTAAGTAGAGTTTTAGATGTCAAAATACAACAATTCTACAGGGTGTTAATTTTGTTACGAAATTAATAAAAAAACGTAATTATCTTTTAAAATACCCTGTATACTATTACAAAACCTGATATACCGGAAGTTGCTTATAACTTCGTTTTTTTAAACGGGACACCCTGTATATTTTTACATTTTTTGATTCTCTTCGATGTCTTCTTTCTTAAAATATGAGGTTTTGTAATATTATACAGGGTATTTTAAAAGATAATTACGTTTTTTTATTAATTTCATAGCAATATTCACACCCTGTAGAATTGTAGTAGTTTGACATCTAAAACTCTACTTAGATTCAAATGATTTTTAATATACTCTACTATTGTTAAGAATCATTAGTATAGCTAAATTTTTAATTTTAGTATACAGGGTTCGTCGAAACTCGGAATGAGTATTTTCTGAGTTTTCTTAAATAGAACACCCTGTATTTTTGTATTGTAGTGAAATGATATTTTATAGTACTTTTTTATTTCTTAATCATTCCCTATACCTAACTGCTTTAATTTGAGAGTTATTGGTGATTCAAGCTAAACATTAATTGCAACAAAAAATACGTAAAATTTTATTAGGTTGGCCGTGAAAATACTCAATCCCAAATAATTTTTCAGAAATAAATACGTATTAATCCAGACTGGTCCTTAAAATTACCAATAATGGTTTAGCTATCAAAATACCTACGTAGTTAAGATTGTTGGTGCGATTAACAATTAAGCACAAATTAAAGCAGTTAGGTATAGGGAATGCTTAAGAAATAAAAAAGTACCATAAAATATCATTTCATTACAATACTAAAATACAGGGTGTTCCATTTAAGAAAACTCAGAAAATACCCATTCCGAGTTTCGACGAACCCTGTATACTAAAATTAAAAATTTAGCGATACTAATGAATAGTAGAGTATATTAAAAATCATTTGAACGTAAGTAGAGTTTTAGATGTCAAACTACAAAAATTCTACAGGTTGTTAATTTTGCTACGAAATTAATAAAAAAACGTAATTATCTTTTAAAATACCCTGTATACTATTACAAAACCTGATATTTTAAGAAAGAAGACATCAAAGAGAATCGAAAAATGTAAAAATATACAGGGTGTCCCATTTAAAAAAAAACGAAGTTATAAGCAACTTCCGGTATAACCGGAAGTTGCAAAGAGATGAAAATATTTTCATTTAATAGATCATCCTCCAAAACCCCTTCATGCCAATTTTCATGAGTATGTTGCCTTTAGTTCTCGAGATATTTCTAATAGGCCCTTTATCTGCCTCACCTTGTATATTAATATTATAGGTATGCAAAGTCCGCAGATAGTGTGCTACTTTTTTTATAAACAAAATGGCGCCGACAAATCGTGTTTTTTTCAATTTTTGCTCTATAACTCCACGAGAAGTAATTGTTTATCAATAATTAAATAACTTGGTAATATAAAAGCTCTTTTCGTATAGATTATAATTCCAGAAGCCGATGGAAATTGACTGAACAGTTTAGCAACAATTGAATTGTTAATTAAAAATTTACGGTCGCTATAATAACCACAATAATCATGATACATAACAAAAATTATGATTTTACCTATGTAATGTACTTTACAGAATTGAAATTAGACTATTTAAGCGGCCTCAGGAATATTTTAAAATTATAAACAATTTTTTGGCTTATAAACAAATAGAATATCTCGGGAAATATTAAATTAAATTAAATCATGAAAACGGAACTGAAAAAAAACGGCAGGACACTTCTTTTGAAAGAAAAAACTTTTAATTGTGATGAGTGGTTCCTGAGATACAACCGATCAAAGTTGACCGGTATTTACAGCAAAGATATAAACAATAGGATCATAGTTTTTGAGCCATCACCTTTTTATTTTTGTCGTCTTTCTCCACACTAATTTTCATATCTTTAAAGTACCTACTCATAACATATATTATTATAATAAAAACTATCGATATTACCAGTGAAAATTGCCAAAATAGCAAAATTCGTGTGTTTTTAACGTTAAAATGTACACTTGTAGTAAGTTTATCGTTTGGCAATTTAAAAATTGCCAAAAATAGCAAAATTCCAATCAAAAATCTCAAAGTTCAAAATCGGTATATTTTAAAAAATGCATTTCCTCGGCTTCCCATGGAGCAATTTTCTTCATTCTTTTTTTGTTCCCAAGTAACTCGAGTAGAGCCATCTAACTAATGCATTATTAAATGTCAAATTTGCTTTTGTTTTGTTATAATAAATTAATTTATTGGAATCCGGCTTTTCCGAATCGAATGCAAAAAGTTGCATAGCGATTCATTTTGCTGCGGAAATAGGTAGGTTTATTTCTTCATTGGGTAGAGTATTATTCTTCATAGCTATTTGTTTGACTATTTGTATTTTTTTTTCTAGTCTGTTCGTTTTTGTTATTGATACCGATATTTCACTTGAAACCCTAATTGAGAAATAATATATTTTAGAATCATTGTATCAACCATTAACAAAAATTTGTAATAATCCAAAAAATTTGTCATTAAAACCATTGTTGATTTTCAAGGCCTGGTTGAAACCAAGCCAGTGTCTGTTTTGTTTCTTTATTGGAAAAAACAGGTAAAATGAAACCAGTATAAAAGTTGAAATGTTGTATTTACATGTCGATACTTAAAATAATAAATTAAAATAATATAAATAATTAATAAGATCACCTTTTAAATTAATATTTAATTATGATTATGAAACTTTCGAATCTTTTACATATTCATTTGTGATATCTGAGACTAAAGACTACAGCCAGTCTGTAAAATGTTAAAACTAATAATTTCATTTCAAGGTTTAGATATTTGAGTTGTCATGTATTATAAAAGTGACTAATAAATAACACAACCTATAATAAATGTCAACGGTTTTTATTAGTTTAAAATAATAACTCCGGATATTACTATTAATTTATTTGTAGTACATTATGTCTAGAAAATATGTGGAACTTTTTATTTTGTTATTGTATTTTTTTGAAAGTTGAGTTTTTCATCTAATTTACGCTAGTTCAATGTTATGATGTTATACCTATACCCTATACAGTGATGAGTGCGCTAATAACCGGCAGAATAACGTAAAAGACTGAAACCATATTAAGTTGTGAGATAAAACTATTAGAGGGGGGAAACTTAGCGATATAAACCTATAAATTTACATTTATAATTGACATAATTGATTCTTTCCCACCTTCAGACGTATCGGACGAGTTTGGCAATTACCACTGTAACAGTGAGACTTTTAGTTGACATACTCCTCTGATACGTCTAAAGGTGGGAAACAATCAATATAATATAAATCTATATGTTTTATAGCTAAATTTCCCACCTCTACTAGTTTCATCTCTTTTTATCTTACAACTTAATATGTTTTCCATCTTTTGTATTATATATTTATATTCCATCACTATATATATACTACATTATGGAGGTTTTCTATTAAACAGACAGTTGAGTTTGTGTTTAGTTTTGTGTTTTCTAGTACTTGAAAAACAAAACTGAAACAATTACTTCGGCCCTTTTCCACTGGTTGTCAAGAGTAAGTCAAAGTCCAATGACTAACCAACATGAAAACAAAAATAGTCACATGCTTTTCTAGGCCGTCCTATAGACCTTCTCCCATCCGGCCTTTCCCAAAACACATTGTTTATATTAGCTTTGTTCGCAAACAGTCCATGACTGGTTTCTGACTGATTCACATGCGCAGTTCCGTTTTCAAGCTCTTGAAAACGGAACTGCGCATGCAACTCAGTCAGAAACCAGTCATGGACTGTCTCCACGAACAAAGCTAAGGCGATTGCCGTTACTGCGTACCAAACGCCCTGCCTATGTTTACTTCGTACCGATAAATTCACTATTTCTCATCAGTACATCACTGTATAGAGAAAAGTATTTTTAACGAGTATCCAAATGGTTGCCCTTCTGAATCTAATTTATAATCCATTTAGTTCTATTTGACAATTTCCTTTTGTCATCCCAAACATGCATTAACCTAGCAGAGCTATAGCTTTCCTTCCATTAAAAAAATAATACAATTAAATAAGTAACCATACCTTACCACTTTATGCGTGTCGGTGAAGAAGTCTAAGTTTATGTGTATAAAAAAATATTGTCCTTGACAGGCCAAATCGGCAGGAGAGAACGCCTTTGAAAATACCCTTCGTGTTTGCTACCTCCAAAAAGAAAGATGTAACCAATACTTTTCCAAGAAAACTCAACATTACTATGACATCAGTACTTCTGTTTATCTGAAGAGATTGGGCAGTTTGTTTTAGGTCTTTTTTACGGAACCGTCGACATTTATATAATTGAACATAAGCCACGCATTCAATAAAATAAAACTGAAATAAAAATATGAACTACCATAACAAAAAATAAAATTGTGATAAGATTGCACTGGTTTTCATTTAAATGTCCCATTATAAAACAGCTAAAATCTGGACATACATTTTAAGGTTAAGTAACCAAGGTATACTTATTAAATTCAAATATAGCTACGACTAAAGGCCGGCGCCCACTTATACGGAACAGCCCGCTACGGAACGGCCCGCGACGATCGACATTTTAATATTTTCGTGTATTCAAATGGCTCAGCGCCTCCTTTAAGGAATCGTAGCACATCGCGCTGAGCCATTTCAATACACGCAAATATTAAAATGCCGAACGTCGCGGTCCGTTCGTAGCGGACTGTTCCGTATAAGTGGGCGCCGGCCTTACATAGACGGTTTAAATATTTGTAATATATTTTCAAGATCTAAAAGGAGTAATGATTTTAGACTACCAAACTCTATAAACTCTATTAAACTCTATAAGTATGGGAGGCAATGGAGAATACAAATATAAACGTGGAAATCATAAGAATAATAAAAAAATTTTATAACAACACGACCACGAAAATTAAACAAGGAAACAAACTCGCCGAAGGGTTTTTGACAAATAAGGGGCTCAAACAAGGATGCTGCCTCTCTTCAACACTTTTTAAAATATATTTAGAACAAGCTCTGAAAAATGGAAACGGAAATGCAAGAACATTGGACTCCCATTGAATGACCATACACTATACAGTGATGAGGGCGCTAATAGAGAGATATCGCAAAGGCAAACGTTAATACCGTGTCAAGACGTAAATAACAGATAATGGTCTATTTCAACACAGCCATCAAGAGAGTTATCGCAAATGTTCTGGGGGGGGGGGTTAACGTTATTATGACAACCGACGTTTGGGATTAAATATAACCTAGAAATTAATGTTGAGGAATACTATAAATGTTTTTATTGAAAAATGACTTTGGATATTGAGCAGGTTGACATGCATTTTAATTTTAATGATTTAACCAACAATAAATATAGATAGACGGTAGAGTCGGAAACAACAACAGCGGAATAGAGGAGTGCATGGGAAAAGAAGGAGAAGAAATGCTAAACAGAAATGGTGAAAGAATAATAGAAATATGTATGGAGAATAAACTAGTTATAACAAATACAAAATTTAAACATAAAGAAGTACACAAATACACGAGAGTACAAGACAGCAGAAACGAAAAATCAATCATAGATTACTTTTTGGTAAGCAGCAACAAATGGAAAAGAGTACAGGATACGAAAGTGAAAAGAGGCTCGGAGATTGGCAGTGACCACCATCTAGTAATAATGAGAATGAGAACAACAGAGGAAAAAGAAGAAAAGAGAAGAAAGGTAGTAAATGAAAAAATAAAAAGTTACAAATTAAAAGAGGAAATATATAAGAAGAAATTCCAAGAAAACTTAGATAATACTTTGAAAGGTAGGGCAAAAAATACAAATATAGAAAAAAAATGGGAATATCTAAAAACCAGCATAATCAAAGCAGCTGAGGAAACTTGCGGGAAAGCAAAAATAGCAAACACTAACATGAGGAGAACAGAATGGTGGACGGAAGAAATACGAGAGAAAATAAAGAACAAAAAAGACAAATGGAAAAGATACCTAAGCACAAAACACCCGGAAGATTACGAAGCATATAAAGAAAAAAGGAAAGAGGTTAAAATAGCGGTGAAAGCAGGAAAGGAAAGGTCATGGGAGATATTTGGACAAAAAATGACAAAAAATTATAGGGAAAACCAAAAACTCTTCTACGGCGCATTAAAACAACTCAGACAAAAGAAAGAGCACACGATGCCGAATATAAAAGACAAGAATGGAAACGTACTAACAGAAGAAAAACAAATAATGGAAAGATGGAGAGAACATTTCAAAGAGCTAACTCATGTAGACAAGGACAACATAGGGGAGATACAAGAAAGGAATGAAGAACAACAAGTGGAATCCATAACAAGAGAGGAATTAGAGAAAGCAATAGAAAGAGTAAAACTGGGCAAAGCACCAGGCAAGGATCATATCACCCCGGAAATGATAAAATTCATGGGGACAGAGGGAATGGATAGCATGAAAGAACTAATGAATGATATCATAAATAGAGCAGAATTACCAAAGGACTGGAAGAAAGACATTATATTACCAATACACAAAAAGGGAGACAAGAGAAACTGTAATAATTACCGAGGTATCACCATATCAAGTATCCCTGGGAAGGTATTAGCAAGAATACTAGAGACAAGAATAAAAACACAAATAGAAACAACTATGGAAGACACACAGTGTGGATTCAGGAAGGACAGAAGCACGCAAGACCTAATATTCACATTAAGACAAGTAAGTGAGAAGGTAATCAAGAAAAATAGAGAGATACATATGTGCTTCATTGACCTGGAAAAGGCGTTTGACAGAATCCGAAGAAAGGACGTTTGGAAGACACTAACAGAAAGGGGAGTCGACAGACACATAATAGAAGTAATAAAGGATATGTACAAAAATAATACAAATACAGTAAGAACCAATAACGAGGAATCCAGAGAATTTTCTACAAGTCAAGGCGTCAAACAGGGATGCGTGCTGAGTCCACTGCTATTCTCAGTGGTACTGGATGAAGCGATAAAGAAAGCCAAGAGAAGAATGAGAAAACTAACATTAGGATACTGGCAAATGAAACAGACTGAACTATCGGAGCTACTATTTGCAGACGACATGGTATTGATAGCAGAAAACAGAGAAGACTTACAGAACAATCTTGAAATCCTAGAAGAAGAACTATCAAACATAAATATGAAAATTAATACAGAGAAAACAAAAACAATGATAATTTCAAATACGAGGAAGACACACGCAATAGAATTAGACGGGAAACAACTAGAGCAAGTGGAATATTTTAAATACCTAGGAGTAATAATCGAATCAAATGGTAAACAAGACATGGAAATAAACGAGAGAATGGGACGAACAGGAAGCTTATTTAACACTATGAAAACAACATTTTTTGGGAAAAAAAGGGATACCGGAAAAAGTAAAAACGGCAGTCGTTAAATCAGTAGTTAGACCAACAATCATGTATAGCAGCGAGACATGGACATTGACGGGGAGACAAAAATCCAGAGTCAATGCTATGGAAATGAGGTTCCTGAGGAAAATAGCAAACAGAAAAAGGACAGACAAAATACGAAACGAAACAATTAGACAAAACCTAAAACTAGAACCAATCAATGAAAAAATAGTAGAAGGACAACTTAGATGGTTCGGGCACGTGTGTAGAATGTCGAACGAGAGGCTAACAAAACGAGTGTTCGAAACGAGAGTGCAGGGGAAAAACAAAAGAGGGAGACCAAGAGTTATGTGGGTAGATGAAATCAGGAAAGAAGTCGAGAAGAAGGGATTGACATTGGAAAGTGCAAGAAACCTAGCGCAAGATCGGAAAGCATGGAGACTACAATGCCAAACTCAACTCCACCAGCCTTACACCTAAAGGTAGAAAGGCTTAGGACTAAGTAAGTAAGTAAGTAAAATATAGATAGTCAGTATAAAAATAATATAAAATATCTGAATAACTAATATCCTAAATACACAAAAGGTAGACTATTGTAAACAAAATAACACACAGGTTTCTGAACACAAGAAACAAGATGATTCACAGTTTTTAGTTTATAAAATTTGTATTCTATAAATTATTTTTATGTTTCATCCCAAATGTAAATTAGCGTTAACGTTATTACCGTCCCTTATTTCGACCTAAATAGCGGGACACGTTATCCGGTATGCATATTTACAGATGCTAGCGCGTGTTGACACCACGGTGTTGAAATCGGTTAGGGTTTGGAAAAACAGTACGTTTACAGATGCTAGCGTGTGTTGACACTAAGGTGTTGAAATCAGTTTGGGTTTGGAAAAACAGTATATTTACAAATACTAACAGATTTGGACACCAGAGTGTTGAAAGCAGCTAGCTTTTTTAGTGGTTATACATGCATATGCTAACGGCTATTGACATTGATTTTATATAATACTGCTGTGGAAAAATATTTAAGTGATTTAGGTATTAATAAATAATTAAACGTTGTTGGGATATAAACAATAATATATTAAGACAAAAGAACAATATAAAAAATATTGTTGTTCTGAAGCTATTTCCTTGTGGCATTTGTATAATCAATTATTTAGATGGGAAGTAAGCCACAATTAAATTGAAAAAAAATTTTATTAACGTTTCGACGCCCAAATCGGGTGTCGTTGTCAAAATACAAAATACTACTAAATTAAACAAAAATGTTGTTGCTTAGTAAAAAATTCTTCTAATAATTGAAGACCTAAGTGAAAGAAGGAGGTATAGTATTTTTACTACAAAAGCAAGATTACGTAGGTCAAAATTTTTGACGTATGAGCACTGTCAAAACATTAGAATGTGACTTTTCATCATGGCCACGTTTATATCATTACTTGTCAGAGATATTTTTCTTTGTTTTTGTTTACTATAAAAATAATATCTATAATTATTTATTCTAATTAATGATGTCAATTAGTTTTCATTACTTGCCGAAATATATTAATTAGTATATGTATATTAATGATTGACCGCAACCAGCAACACTGAACTGTCATTTGCGTTTGAATGTATGAGTAGTGTACGAATGTCTAAAATATTTAACTAAAATTATTATTTTTTGGAATATTGAACTTAAATAATTGTTTTAGAAAATTTATATTATTGATAATAATAAATGTTCTTGGTTATTTAATTAATATAATTCTAAAATTCTCAATGTAATCGCGATTACGTTTTTCTTCAAATATTTTGGCATATGATTAATATATTTCGGCAATTGATGAAATCCGATTGACATCATTAATTAGAATAAAGAATTATAGATATTATTTTTATAGTAAACAAAAATAAAGAAAAATATCTGACACGTACCTAATGATATTATTAACGTGGCCATGATGAAAAGTCACATTCTAATGTTTTGACAGTGCTTTTACGTCAAAAATTTTAACCTACGTAATCTTGCTTTTGTAGTAAAAATACTATATGTTACAAAGCCTACCTTTTTAGATATGGGCAGTTAAAATTTTTATTCCTCTACTTTTATCATGAAAATATTGTTTGTGTTATTTGGTTTTATTAATAATAATATCGTATGGCATTTTTGCCGGGGAGATCCTTTCGGATAGTTCCGGCGCCTTTTACATCTTTAACCCTGTTTTAAGTAACTAGTGCCGATGTACACTAGCCCAGGGGGACCGACGGCTTTACGTGCTCTCCGAGGCACGGTGAGACGGCTCGTGTCATTATTGGAAATGAAAATGGTTTGTCTTTGGCAGGGCTCGAACCCACGTCTACTGGCGTATGAGGCCAGCGTTTATGCCGTTACTCCACGGCCGCTCACATTTGGTTTTATTTATATTGCTATACGCATTCCTTTACATAATATAATGTTGATAATTTGTTTTGATTTTTAGTATTTTTTCTAAAAATAAATAAAAACTGTACATACCGCCTTCTTCCATTAATTTTAGTTTGTATAACTATCCTTTATCTGAATGGATGAAGGGGGTATGTGGCATGAAATAATACTCTACATATATGCAGTTCTATGAGCATTATACATGCAGTTTATACATATGAGCAACAAATTTAAAAAATCAATTTTTTTAGCCTGTGTACATTATTTTAGGTTCTTTTGATCATTGGAAACAAAAAAGGTCTTTTGTAATTTTTCTGTAAAGTTAATAGTTTTCGAGTTATAAACAATTTAAACCTGAAAAAGACGAAAAATGTTTCATACCTCCTTCCACTCAGGAATGGTATTCTACATGTTACATACCTCCTTCATCCACTAGAATATCTTTTATTAAGCTTTTTAGAGGTACAGTAAAAGTGGCATAATATGATAGTTAAGTTACATACCACCTTCATTCACTTAAGTCTTCAATTTATTTAATCTGACTCATTTATATTGGCAATTCAGACATTTATACATTTTAAAGTATTTTTTACTACGCAACAACATTTTTGTTTAATTTAGTAGTATTTTGTATTTTAACAACGACATCCGATTTGCGCGTCGAAACAACATTATTTTTTATGTTGTTCTTTTGTGTTATTTGTAAATGTACTGTTTTGCCAAACCCTAATTCATTTCAACACCCTAGTGTGAACACACGCTAGCATCTGTAAACGTACTATTTTTCCAAAACCGAGGCAACAAAAGGAAAAAAGAGAACCAGATACCTGATGAGAAACTTCACAGAGAACCAACCTAACGCTAAAGGACATGGATCTGTTCATTTATCTAATATGTATTATTTTTTATAATTAACTATTTAGATGGGAGATAAGCCACAATTATATAAATAATTTTATTAACGTTTCGACGTCCAAATCGGGTGTCGTTGTCAAAATACTACTAAATTAAACAAAAATATTGTTGCTTACTAAAAAATACTGTAAAATGTATAATATATGTCTGAATTATTAGAAAAATTTTTTACTAAGCAACAACATTTTTGTTTAATTTAGTAGTATTTTGTATTTTGACAACGACACACGATTTGAGCGTCGAAACATTAATAAAATTATTTTTTCAATTTAATTGTGGCTTATTTCCCATCTAAATAGTTAATTATAAAAATGCCACAAGGAAATAGCTTCAGAACAACATTATTTTTTATGTTGTTCTTTTGTGTTAATATATTATTGTTTATATCCCAACAACGTTTAATTATTTATTAGTACCTAAATCACTTAAATATTTTTCCACAGCAGTAGGTATTAATGTCAATAGCCGTTAGCATCTATGCATGTATAACCACTAAAAAAGCTAGCTGCTTTCAACACGCTGGTCTCCAATCTGTTAGTATTTGTAATTGTACTGTTTTTCCAAACCCTAACTGATTTCAACACCATAGTGTCAACACACGCTAGCATCTGTAAACGTACTGTTTTTCCAAACCCTAACTGATTTCAACACCGTAGTGTCAACACGCGCTAGCATCTGTAAACGTACTGTTTTTCCAAACCCTAACTGATTTCAACACCCTGGTGTCTACACACGCTAGCATCTGTAAATATGCATCCGGTATTAGGGTAACATTGACACTGCGCTTGTGTACATGTCAAAATAGCGTATTCCGCTATTAGCGTGCGATAAAAATGCATTTGCGATATCTCTCTAATACCGGCAAAATAACACAAAAATGGAAAATATAATGCATTGTGAGGTAAAAAGAGATGAAACTAGTATTTAGAGGTCACCGAAATGGATTTTTGGAGAAGAGCTGCAGGAAGATCAAGAAGAGAACATGTCACCAATAAACGGATACGAGAAATAATGAAGGTAACACATACAATAAATGACGAAATCAACTAAATACAAGTAAGATGGTTTGGTCACGTACAAAGAATGCGTGGGAACAGAATCCCAAAACAAGTACAAAACTGGAAACCGCAAGGTAGAAAAATAAGAGGAAGACCGAGGAAAAGTTGGCAGGCAGGAATAAACAAAGCCATGGATGAAAGAGGTCTGCAAGTAGATCAATGTGCGGACAGAGAATGTTGTTGAATGTCAAGACAGAGAATGATGTAAACCGATAGTATATAAACTCTATAAGTAAGTAACTCTAAGAAGTGATTAATTTATTCTTTTAACTATCTGTAAAATTGTCCACTAAGGTTGAAGAAAAATCCTCAGAAGAATCTTTGGACCTTATCGCGATCCGAATAGTAACCAATACCGAATGAGAACAAATGCCGAGGTCAAACAGATGCACAGGGCTAGCGACGTAGCCCAAGAGATTAAATCACAACATCTAATATGGGGCTGGCCATGTAAATAGACTCCCTAATAACCGCCTTGTCAAGTTAGTCTAAGAGGAAGCCCCGACAGGAAGAAGATCCTTAGGACGTCCACGAATGCGATGGAGTTATGGAGAATATTTTTTTACTAAATAAGAAGCTAATATCTAATAAACATGAAAAGCTAGTGCTCAATAATTCTACAAATAAACATATGGTGCAGTTTAGAAATCATAAAAAATCTGACACAATAGTCATAATCTCACTTTCGTAAATATTGTAGTACAAAGAACACATATAATTACCAAGGGCATAAAGATACAGCACAACAGACCACTTGCTAACAATGAAAATACTCATTGAACGCGCTAATGAGTAGAGAATACCGCTATATATTGCTTTTGTGGATTTTGACAACACTGGGCCATACAATCCTCGCTAATAAATGGAAGGATCGCCTATCGATACACAGAAATGTTAAAAAAACATCTAGGTACGAAAAAGCAATAATTAAAGTAAAACATCCACACCAAAACACCAAACTAATAAAAATAAATAGAGGAATTAGGTAAGGGGACACAATATACCCAAAATTATTTACACAAGCACTAGAAGATATATTCAAAAAACTTGAAGGGTACAACAAAAGAATCAACATCAATGGACAACTGCTGAATAACCTGAGATCTGCGGATGACACAGCGGTGATATCAGACAATATGAAAGATCTTAACGAAATGATGACACAACTGGACAAGGAAGCTAAAACTAAGACTAAAAATGAACTACACAAAAACTAAATATATGACAAACGTAGCAGAGGACAACGAAACCATGCAAATAGGAACAAGTACAATACAGAAAGTCAAGGAGTACATATGCCTAGGGCAAATAATGAAACTGAGTATAGAAAATCAAACAGAAATAAAAAGGAGAATAAGCCTCGCATGGGTGACATTCGGAAAAATGAGCTATATCCTGAAAAATCAGAAATATGCCCAATACCTCTGCACAAAAGTATATGATCAATGTGTTCTACCAGTACTTACATATGGAGCAGACATGGACCTTCACAAAGGAGAATATGAAAAAGATGGCCAAGACTCAAAGGGCAATGGAAAGGCAGATGCTGGGTGTCAAGCTAAGTAATAAAAAGAAAAATACATGAATCAGAAATAAAACCAAAGTGAAAGACGTAAACAAACATGCAGCTACTCTCAAATGGAAATTTGCATGACACAACAGCAGACAAAGAGACGGAAGATGGAATGAAGCGATAACCCACTGGAGACCTTGGGACCATAAAAGAGGAAAGGGCAGACCATAGACGAGATGGGGGTTTTTGGGAGTTATAACCCTCCCCCCCCCCCATTGGGATCTACTTTAAGCTCTATACGCTTAACACCATTATGTGTTGTTGACAAATCAAGCCATTTTGAAGTTGTAACCCCCCTCCCCCAACCCCACCTTAGACAACAAGTTTGAACAACAAAGAGCACGATGCAAACTTATAGGTTACTGCTGACAAACAGTATAACTTTTTATCTTCTAAAAGAAGAAAAAATTTAATTATCTGAGATTAACAATGATTTTTGTGCCAGAAACGAGATGGGGATTAACAACACGTACTTCCCACATAAAGAACAACACAAATACACGTTTTGCACCGGCTGAGGCCAAAAATCAATAATAATCTACATAATTACTAACAGAGCTTTCACCCCATCACAGATACTAGATGTTAGAGTCCTAACCTCAATTAACACTGAAACAGATCATAACTTGGTTTTATGTAGAATACAGATAAAACGACCAATTAAAATCAAAAAATCCCCCACATACATCGAGAGATACAATATAGAATCAATGACCTTCGCAAGCACAAAAAAATTGTATGAAAGCAGGCCGACAAGCAAATTGGAAAACATTAACATGCACAACTGTGAAGTAGAAGAGTGCTGGAATGAAATCAAAAACTTCATCCAACAAGCTGCGGAAGAGTCCATTAGTAAAAGGAAAACAGACACCAGCTCAATAAGAAACAACAAAGCATAGTTTTTGGCAAAGTCAAGGAACTCTCAGAACAAAATAGAAAATGCTATCTGTGTTACAAAAGCACCGGAACGCAGGAACAACGCGCCATCTACATAGAAACCAGAAACAGAATAAATTCGCGAATAAAAGCAATAAAAAGAGAGCATTGTATCAAGTTCACAAGTGACATGGATCACGACATCTATGGTAAGAGAGAAAAGTTTGGAAAAAAAAACAGAAAAAAACAGTAAATGGATTTGTACAGACAAAGGGGATACCGACTGAGTCATGGGAAAAATATTTCAGAGACTCTACAAAGGTGAAGAAGCCAATGACGAACACGATTACAAAACAGAAGAGAGGTATATCACTAAAGAAACTGAAGTAGAAGTGAGAATGAAGATCTTAAACACTATACGATCGCCAGGTACTGATGGAATACCGAACGAACTGCTGAAATACGGCGGTCAGGAATTCACTAATTCTCACAACATTGTTTAACAAAATCTTAGACAGAGCATAGATACCACAAGATTGGCACACCAGTATCACAATACCGATTTTAAAGAAAGAACAAAGAACATGTCCGGACAACTGCAGAGGAAGAACTCTCTTAAATACGACAATGAAGTTATTCATAGACGTACTCAAGGATAAATTGGAATCACAGATAAAGAACAGAGAAGAACAGCAAGGATTCAGAAAAGATACGTCGACGACGGACGCAATATTTGTCATGAAACAAGTGAACGAGAAGTCGATAGAATATAACAAACCCGCATATATTTGCTTCATAGACCTAACAAAAGCATTTGACAGAGTCAGACTTAGCGATATATTACAGAAAATAAAGCAAAAAAGGATACCGGCAAACAATGTGGAAGTCATAAAACAGATAAACAATAACAACACGACAAAAATTAAAACAAACGACACCACTACGGCCAACATATCAACACCAGGGGGAATCAGGCAGGGAGACAGCCTCAGCCCATTTCTATTCAATATGCTAATGGATAAAATAATAGAAGATGTGGAATCGCTACAACTAGGATACAGACTCGGTTACAGTAGAATCAGTATAGTGTGCTATGCGGATGATGCAGCCCTGATTGTAGAGAATGAGGATGACCTACAAAGACAACTTTATCGATTCTACCAAGCATGTCGACGATTCAACATGAACATATCCACGCAGAAAACAAAATGTATTTATTACCATTGCGAAACATCCAATTAGATGCAAGCTCGTGGTAGAGGGGAAACCCATAGAACTTAAACCAGTTAAAATATCTAGGTGTAGATTTATCAAGTTATCATGACCCAGCCAGAGACCTAAGAGGACAAATAAACAAGGCCGCAGTCATGTCCGGATGTTTGAGAGATGTGGTCTGGAATGACCCATATATGAGAATGGACAACAAAGTTAGAATTTATAAAACTTGCATCAGACCTGTTATGACCTATGGTATTGAATCAAGAGAAGACACCAATAAAACCAAAAGCATGCTACGAATAGCCGAAATGAAGACACTAAGAGCAATAGCAGGAAAGACAAGAAGGGATAGAATACGAAACAATATCATCAGGGAATAATGTGGCGTGCAAGATGTACTAAGATGGGGTAGACAAAAACGAAGAGAATGGTTCAGTCCTGTAAAAAGATTGGAGGAGTACAGACTACTAAGAATTGCGCTAGGAGAACCAGCTGACAAGCGTCCACCGGGGAGACCGCCAAAAAGATGGATAGAGAGCTGGCAGTCTACCTCTCAAGAAATAATTCAACGTCGGAATTAACAGATCAACAGATCTACAATAAGTATAGGAAGAAGAAGAAGGAGATTAACACCGACAGACAGTAATGCAGTAAATGGAAATAGAGATTCTAAAAGGAACAACAAAGGACACAAAATGTATGGAAGTCCTGACTTCTGCACTAAGAGCTATAGAATACCAAAGAAACTAAACCTGACCATCTATAAAACAATTATAGTACGAGTATTCCTGTATGACGGTGAACTTTGGAAAGTGGTCAAAAAGAGAAAGAAATTTTGTAAATTTTGAAAAGGAACATACACAGAGGAAAGAAGGAAGAAGATACAGTTAAAGCTACAGATGATGAGGGAAAAGATTTCAGAACAGAAAACAACAAATGCATACTGGCAGGAGGGATCCCCGGAAGACTACGAAATGGAAGACCCAGAACTTGCTAGCTTCCTCCTACAATTGTACAATTGAAGACCTTGGGACCAGAAGGGGACAAGCCACAATTTCGTCAAAAATGAGTTAAAGAAGAAATCGCACACTTTAAGATAATATTAATATCCCAAACAGAAAATTTAAGCTGTTTTCTCATAGATGGCGCCGCTGTAGTAAGTCCCGTTGTGTCACTATTACTTTATGTTGCAACAGAAGGAGACAAGCCACAGTAGTAATCAACATGGCGGAACATTCCCGTGTATGTCAACGAAAAATAGACTTTCCTGAGTTTGATTCTGACCACAGTGACCAAGATCCGTTTTTAAATGAAAGCGAAGATGACAAAGACTATACAGTATCCGGAAGTAGCAGCGATTCGGAAGATATAAATTCAGGAACAGTAAGTTTATTAAATGTGTGGCTTGTCCCCTTATGTTATATTTTTCGGACATAAAAATATTAGGATTGTTGTGAAGGTTTTTTATGGCTTATCCTAATATATGGTAAAATACCTACTTTATTGTAGGAAAATGAATGGGTTTATACCCCCACAAACTTCTGGAGGTCTTTTGCCAACTCCAGAAAAGAAGGCGCCTCCTAGATGGAGACACAATGATACCCAACGACATAAAAAAATTAAGCGCAAGAGTAGAAGAAATCTAGGTTACGAATATATAAATACAAAAGGGAAGAAAATAGAACCACAAAAATTAGATGCAGCTTGCGGTTGCACAAAGCAGTGTAGGCAGAAAATGGTGCTTGTCAATAGATTCTACCAGATACTGAACCAATACTGGAAGACATTGAAAATTTGAACGACTTTTCAGATATTGAAAATATTGACAACTGAATTATTTTATTGTTGCATTTTATGTTCATTTTTTAGAATATAATTTTTTATACAAAAGGGGATAAGCCTCATATTTTTTCAAAAAATGTTCAAAAACTCAAAAACCGTTAAATAAACATTTGTGTAACTTTTCTTGTGTATTTAATAACATTTCTAAACGATTATGGGCCTTACTTCAGAGAAAAATGTAAAAATTGGATTTCAGGATTTGAAAATAAGTTTAAAATGATGTTTTCTCCAAAATATTGTTTGGTGGCATGTCCCCTTCTGGTCCCAAGGTCTTCAATTACTTGAATCAATTTTTCTGTTCTATAAATTAACAAAGAACGCCGAAATTTAATATTCATGTTAAAAAATATCATAGTCGAACACTATATTTGAATCTTCAAGTATGTTAGAGTATTATTATTATAAAAATTTACCAAACTATAATACAAGCATAGAAATGAACACCGAAGGGGAATCACAGAAGGCCTTATGTCCTTCTATACTTAATTTGAGCATTCTACTTAAAAAATAAATTATTAGTGCGAAAGTTTGTACACATGAAGCAAAAAAGGCACAAATACATGTCAAATGAAAAAATATATTTACAAAAGATAAATAAAAATAAAACAATATCACTATGAGATGCTGAAGGTATTTCACGATGCTTTTAGTATTCGGAAATTACTTTTTATTTCATTTTCTTTATTTTTTATTAAAGGATTACAAAATCTCATCTTATATGAGGTATTGGAACTATTAACCTTCCCAAGCAAACTACCATATCTAATTTCAAGTGTACAGTATTAACATACTACAAATCATCCTAAAGTACGCACGTATACGGATTGTTATACTATAAGGGGAGACAATTTTAATTATTACAAAAGTTTATGTGTAGAAATAAGTGAATCGAATGCGTTATCAAAATTGCACCTATGACATTCCCCTAAATATTCAAAACACTGCCAACAGCTGTGGACTGCAGGATAGATTCTCGGTACAGAATGCTCATACATAATATTTACAAAAATACAAAAAAGCTACAATGAGAATACAAATAGATGAGAAAACCAAAGCTATACCAATCAACAGAGGAGTTCGCCAGGGAGACGTTATTTCACCGAAGCTATTCACACTGGGACTGGAAGACGTGTTCAAAGACATTAACTGGGTAGATAAAGGAATAAATGTTAATGGAAGAAAACTGTAATTCGCTACAAATTTCGAAGAATTGCAGACCATGATGACGCAACTATTTCAAGCTTCGGAGAAAGTAGGTTTTAAGATGAACTTGGAAAAACCAAAATAATGACGAATACACCGAAGATTAGAAAAATAACGTTGAATGACATAAATTTAGAAACAGCAAGCGAATACATCTACCTGGGGCAGATGTATGATGAAATACCTGATACCTGATGAAAAAAGAAAATAAACTGCCGAAATTACCAGAAGAATAAGGTTGGCTTGGGCAGGATTTGGAAAACTGACGGATCTTGAAAAAGACTAAAATAGAACAATATTGTGAAAACTATATCTCGTAAACCAGAGTTTACGATCAGTGTATCCTCTCTACACTTAAGTATGGTTCACAGACTGGGACACTCACCAAGGCCAATATGGATAAGATAGTAAAGGCACACAGAAAGCGATGGAAAGATCAATGTTCGGGGTGAAGCTTACAGACAAGAAAACAAATAAATGGATTCGAGGTAAAACCAAAGTAAAAAACGCAAGAGAACATGCTGCCAAATTAAAATGGAACTTCGCAGGATACAATGACTGACTAAAGGATAAAAGATGGAACCACGAACTACAACAATGGAGGTTAGGATGGAGAAGCAGAGGAAGGCCACAAATGATATGGGCTAATGACATTAAGAAGATTGGAGACTGGACAAGATTGGAATCAAGTGGCGCAGAATAGAGAACACTGGATTGAATTGGAGGAGGCCTATGTCCAACGTTGGATTACTTAAGGCTGAAGAAGAAGAAGCCAACAGCTGTAACGATCCTAGCACGCGCGTTCGGCTCGCTAGCGGACATCGAACACACGCCGTCCCACCAGAGTTCCCACCACTACCGATGAATGCTAGGAGATGGTCCGTCGGAATTAAATAAAATAGAGATCGAGGTAACAGAAAGTTAGTTCAAGCTGGAGAACTGATCTGGCAAAGAACTCCCCGGGCCCTGGTGGCCAACCCGGCTCCAACGGATTGAGTTGGAGCCAAACCGGAGTCTTACGAAGTACTGATCTAAAAAGACTCACTGGTTCAAACTGGAGTGTTGATATTGCGAAAACCAACCGGTTTTTGACGAATTGAGTTTAAGCCAGCCGTGTAACGGTTCAGAATTGATGAATCGCTTGCGGTGACCGTAACCGTGAATGGAATGGTTGCTCCCATCTTCATTTTGTGATTTGTCGATGTTTGTGTGTGAATATACTAACATTACCAGTAAGTAAAAGACCGTATTTTATCGTCAGTAAATCCATTTTGTTTTTCTTTACAGATACCGATGAATGCTAGGAGATGATCAGTCGGAATTAAATAAAATGCAGATCGAGGTAACAGAAAGTTAGTTTAAGCTGGAGAACTGATCTGGAAAAGAACTCCCCGGGCCCGGGTGACCAACCGGGCTCCAACGGATTGAGTTGGAGCCAAACCGGAGTCTTACGAAGTACTGATCTAAAAAGACTCACTGGTTCAAACTGGAGTGTTGATATTGCGAAAACCAACCGGTTTTTGACGAATTGAGTTGAAGCCAGCCGTGTAACGCTTCAGAATTGATGAATCGCTTGCGGTGACCGTAACCGTGAATGGAATGGTTGCCCATATTCATATTGGTGATTTGTCGATGTTTGTGTGTGAATATACTAACATTATCACCGTATTTTAACGTCAGTAAATCCATTTTATTTTTCTTTACAGATACATGCCGAGGACTTCCTTCCGAGTAAAACCTGCGTTTTACTGAGTCAGTTGTCTGACAGAATAACTTGTTACAATAAATATTTTGTTTAACGTCTCATCTTCGTTTAATGGAAATGCACAGGTTTTTGTTTATTTACTTAAAGAGCAATGCTTGTTTTACGATAAAATAAAGAATTTTTTCTGTTCACTCTTATAGAGTCTGGTATAAAACACATTATAATAGTGTGCGCTTATACCGCTAGTGCAATTTTAGGAGTATAGAAGGGTAGTTTGCTATTTCTAATGTCTACGATGTATAAGGAAAATAACAGGGCCAATGCTACGATTCGACCGCCTATAATTACCCCTGGTTTTACAAATTTTAATCAAGCTGTGGCACCAGGTATCGAATGCAGGCTTTCTGCATGATGGTCACACTCTACTCTTCAAAAATTAAGAAATAAGTTTGTACCTCTCATTAGTTTGTTTGGAAAGTTTCATAGTTCTAACCAATCATATATCACGACTAATGTGCAACATATTCGTGTAACTGTATATTCTAGATTAAAATTTAATAAATAAATATTAAAAAATGTTCCTAACAGAATAATTAACAATCCATTCTGGATTCAAAGTAAATAAAATCAATAAAACAATCTCGTGACAGGGTAATACAAATTAGAAAAACAGTATGCAACCTTAACCTAGCATGAACATGTTTTAAAAACAGAACTATTAACAAAATTAATTACTCATATTCACATCCCAGCCTTCTGTAAGGGGCTATCCTAGTGTAAAAGTACGAAATTCATATACCCGTTTTGGGAATTTCTGAAGTAAAAAGTACTGTACCAATTGTTTTGAAATTGTTATTTGCATGAGCATTTGCTATAAAAAGAAGGACATGTAAAACAATTTTCATAAAAAAGATGAAAAATTAAACTATTTATGCGCCACCTACTGGCAATGTGAAAATAAAAACATAGCTCCACTGCTGCAGTGATTGGGACTAATAGAGATCCTGAAACATAAAATTTCAAAGTGATTATTGAAATTTAAGTTATTTCCTATACCATCAACTGGGATGTTTGAAAAATATTAAAATTTGGAAAAATGACGAAGTGTTAAAATTTTTTTTAAATTAGCTAAAACATTTTCAGTTTCAAAAACTACCAAATTGACATTTTTTATCCGATCAAAAAACCCCTAGTTGATGGTATAGAAAATAACTTATATTTCAATAACAATTTTGAAAATTTATGTTTCAGGATCTCTATTAGTCCTAATCACTGCAGTAGTGGAGCTATGTTTTTATTTTTACTGTGCCAGTTAGTAGCTGGCGCATAAATCGTTTAATTTTCAATATTTTTTATGAAAATTGGTTTACGTGTTCTTCTTTTTATAATAACTGCTCATGCAAATTTTCAAAACAATTGGAGAAGTACTTTTTACATTAAAAAATTCACAAAAAGTATATGAGTTTTGTACTTTTACACTAGGATAGCCCCTTAAATCGAATGCCGAACATATCGAACACATACATAATTATTTTCATTTATTCGATTTCGAACAATTCACTACAAATTTCTACTACCCAAATCAATACTGGCAACATTATACAAGGTGTAACAAAAATACAGGTCATAAATTAAATCACATATTCTGGGACCAAAAATAGTTCGATTGAACCTAACTTACCTTAGTACAAATATGCACACAAAAAAAGTTACAGCCCTTTGAAGTTACACGATAAAAATTTTTACAGAGATTTTTTAATGAAAATGAACACGTGGCATTTTTATGGCAGGAACATTTTAAAAATAAATTATAGTTAAATTTGTGCACCCCATAAAAATTTTATGGGGCTTTTGTTCCTTTGAACCCCCCCAAACTTTTTTGTACGTTCCAATTAAATTATTATTGTGGTACCCTTAGTTAAACACAATATTTTTAAAACTTTTTTGCCTCTTAATATTTTTTCGATAAACCAGTTTTAATCGAGATGCGGCTTCTTTTTTAATATGTTTACATAAAAATTTTATGGGTGTTCTGTGCCTTTAAACCCCCCAAATGTTTGTGTACGTTCCAATTAAACTATTATTGCGGTACCATTAATTAAACAGGATGTTTTTAAAACTTTTTTGCCTGTTAGTATTTTTCCGTTGAGGCACCTTTTATCGAAATGTGGCTCCTTTTCTAATATGGTTCAAAATATACCTCAAACTGTAATTTATTAAAAAAATTTCATATTATTACCAGGTCTCTACGATCGTACGTAACAGTACACAAATATGTGGTGGATTTGACAAATATTCAAAATATCTCGATAAAAAGTAGCTTTTCCAAAAAGTACTAAGAGGCAAGAAGTTTAAAAAACATTGTGTTTAACTAATGGTACCACAACAATAATTTAATTGGAACGTACAAAAAAGTTTGAGGGGGGGTTTAAGGGAACGAAACCCCATAAAATTTTTATGGGGTGCAGAAATTTAACTATAATTTACTTTTAAAATGTTCCTGCCATAAGAATGCCACGTGTCCATTTTCATTAAAAAATCTCTAATAGTTTTTGATATATCGGGAAAAATCGATTTTTATCTTGTAACTTCAAAGGGCTATACCTTTTTTTGTATGCTCATTTGGACTAAGGTAAGTTAGGTTCAATCGAACTATTTTTGGTCCCAGAATATGTGATTTAATTTATGACCTGTATTTTTGTTACACCCTGTATACAGTCGGAAAAATGAAAGAATACCCATGAACGATCACATCAATCACATATTTTGCATTTGCTGTTTTTTTCCCATAAATAACAAACGAGGGAGATAGATTATTAATAATCTGAATAATATGTACCTAAATCGAAGGTTTGTCCCATTAAAGACCTGCTATATGTGAAATAAGTAGCTACCCATTTATGTTGTTGGCACTGTAAAGGAGGAGGGTTTCTATTTATACCGGGTGCCTGGTTATGGCAAACATCGCTTTACCTCGGTAGTCCTAAGTTCGCTCTGTGAGTCTAATCTTTATTTCTCATATATTCTGCATGATTCTCAATAATTCTGTACCATTCTGGGAAAGGTTTTCAGATCTTTCGGAGTCATGAGTAAGAGTATTGTTGTCTTCGATTTCATACAGGCTTTTGCACTTATTGTTTTAGAGGTCATTATAAAAGAATAGTAATAAATTCATATACCCCAAATTATACACTGTAAAGAAGATGTATAGAGAGGACTTCTGACGTAGGTCATCTTCTAATAAAGATGACGTAAATGAGTGGTGTCGCAGATACGCGAAATCCTTTATAAAGCAAAGGAACTTAAACAAGAACATGTGGTGCCATGAAGCAATACAACATCGGAGCTTTTACAAAAGAATAACAGTTGATCTAGTTGAATATTTTCCCGAAACCAAAAGTGAAAATCGGTTTATACTTAGCCGTGGAAAATATGAGTTATTTTCTGGCAGTGGATTCAGAGTGGTTGTATGGGCCATTCCACGAACATACGCTTGTTTTGGATTACTTCGACAACGAATATTTTACTGTGCAACATAAGAAGTACGAAAGTAAATGGCGCTAATAATTATTCAAATAAACAACAATGTAATTTACTTTCGTTCTTCTTATTTTGCACAGTAAAATATTCACTGTCGAAGTAATCCAAAACAGGCGTATGTTCGTGGAATAGGGTATAGATCCAGAGTACTGATAGGTAACAAACTAATGTCTACTCTCTCAGAATCGTTTGAAATAATCAGTGGCCTGAAAGAAGGAGACGAGCTGTCACCTCTCCTTTTTAAATAATCCTGTAGAAAGTATTAAGAACAGCGCAAATTAGAATACGACTACTGACAGAAAATGACCAAAATTACTACAACATACGCGGTTGACATTGTAGGAAACACAGTCACCAACGTGAAGGAGACCTTCAATAAATTAGAAGTAGAGGCAAAAAACTGGTTTAAAAGCCAATGAAGAGAAAACCAAATATATGTGCATTAACAGACAAAAAAGACAAGGTACAATAGAGCAAAATGTTACAATAGACCCATATAACTTTGAAAGAGTGACGAGTTTTTAATATCTTGGAGCGACAATCACCGCAGATAACGATTTCACGGAAGAGATAAAAGGTAGAATTCAAGCAACAAACAGATGTAAGTATGTATAGCCTATGCTGCCGTGCACAATTAAAACGCGGTATCTACAAAAAAATTTATAATCGAATTTTTGCTATATGTGGTTTCCTTGTGACCTTATTTATGCTTCTGCAATGTCTGAAAGTTGTATCATTTTATTTACTACCAAAATAAACAAATTGGACATACGGCATTTAGAACATACGGCATAGTATGTGCTAAATTTCAATAGCTGCTTAATTAAAATGCGGTATCTACTGAGTACTTAACTAAAAAGCGGTATGTGCTAGCAAGTATCATGTACTTGCCGCGTTTTACTTGAGCACAGCGCATTTACCGCATTTTTATCAAGACTCGTGTTGCGACCTCGTATTTTGATCATTTATGACATGTAGATATTTTGCGTATATAATAAACAATTATAAGCTATTTATTTTTCTTTTTTGGTAACTATTCTTCCTTGTAAAAAATCTTATTTGTAAATAAAATTTGATAAAAACATGATTTTTTTAAGAATATATTTTTAAATAATGTTCAACTATCATTAGAACGTGTTTTGCGTTAAAAAGTTGTCAAAACATATGGAGTCCTGAGAAAGAACTTTGAGAGCCGATTTCTCGGTTTTAAGTTGGCTGCACATACCGCGTTTTATTTGAGGACAGCAGTATGCCTATACTGCCGTTATTAGCCAAAACGCCGTATCTACAGAGACATCACATTTGAGTAAAATCGATTTTTGTTCGAAGTATTCGTATACATTTACACAGGATACGACATAAGATGCGGTGTGTTTAATGTGTTTTGGTTTAACTTACGTCATTTTTGGTAAGCAAATAAGATAGATATGCACATTTGGGTTAGAAAGAAGAAAAAATTTAATTTTTTCAGATTTTTGCAGATACAGCGTTTTCGCTAAGCACCTTTTGAGAGAAAAATTCTCAGAAGTATTTTGGACCTTACCGAATACAAACCAATACAGAGTGAGAATAAACGCCGAGTTCAAACAAATGTATGGGGCTAGCGACGAATAGATTAAATCCGAACGTCTAAGATTAGCAGCCCATGTTCATAGACTCCCTAATAACCGCTTTGCCAAGTTAATCTGGGAGGAAGCCCTAACAGGAAGAAGACCCTTAGGATGTCCATGAATGCGATGGAGAGATAATATATGGTCGGATTTAAGAACAATCTTTGACCCAACCAACTATCATGAACGACCGTTCGAGATGGAAGCGACTTGTGCAGTCAGCCAAGACTGCACAAGATTATTTTTACTTCCCGTTTTCTACGGAACATCATCTTCAGAATGATATTGGATTTTTAGTTATTGTGAGTACTACCGCTTTCTTTTCTTATCCTTGCATTTTGTCTACAATATAAGGTCTTCGATTTGGTGGTTTAAACATTATACTTTTACAGTGCCTATTTATTGTTTGATAAACTACTTTGATAAAAACATTCGTAATTACTATTTTCCAATTATTCGGACGTATGCAAGTATTCATTGCTTGTTCAATATTTTCAGTGTTCATGGATATGTTCGAAGTCGAAATATGTATTTAGATTGGGATATGGTATCGAAATTTTAAATTGCAACGCATAGGTCTTCACGTCTTTCAAACTTATGACCGCTTAGTACCTAGCTGTAGAAAACTGGCCAGCTATACACAGCTGGAGACAACTACATAGTTAATGTAAATATTTGAATGTATAATATTGATAACTCCAATAATATTAACAAAATAATTAATTATATAAAATGCAAATAAATAAGTTTGCAATAAATACTGATAACAATAAAGAGTATTAAAAAATTACTAAAAACATTATATCGAGCTCATGAAAGTGTTTTAAACCTAGACTTTCTTACAAACAATGAATTTTATTGTCATGTTTTTTTTTTCTAAATTTAAATTTAGAAAACATATTTTAAAACATGTGAACTACCTTTCTAAGCAAAAGGAAAAAATCTCTAAAAAGTTGTAAATAAAAATAAAAACAAAAATCAAGACACACATTGAACACTATTTATCTCACTTGTCTAATTTCCGGAATGGGCGGAACTCGTCTTTCATGACCGTTCGTCACAGCCTGCTGCGACGAGCTGGACGTCATTGTACTGGTGGGGCTGCGCCCCATTGAGCTCTGGTGCTGCTGTCTGGCGTTCGGATTGAGAATGTAGTCGGTGAGAGTGACATCCGAGTTGCCGCCGCTCTCAAGTGGTATGGGTTGAGAGCGGAAATGCTCGAGCATCTCGTATATGGACTGGAACCAGAAGTGCTGGACTCTGCATTGACCTTGATCGTTTATTGTCATTCGAAGATGTTTGGCACGCCCCTGGAAAAAGTTGGACTAAAATGCTATGCTTATAATGTAAAATATACAGGGTGTTAATAAATAAGTATGACAAAGTTTAAGGGGTGACTACATGAAAAAATAGTGACAGTTTGCTCTATAAACATATGTCCGCAAATGCATCGTTTCCGAGATACGGGGTGTTAAAATTTTTCTTACAAACTGACGATTTATTTATTGCCCTAAAACCGGTTGAGGTATGCACATCACATTTGGTGGGTTTTGAGACACAGTTGTTGCGTATTTTTTGACATACAATTAAGAATTTTATATTCACCATTGGCGCGCGTACGGGTAATGGTCTGAAATTTTTTAAAGAAAAAAATAGTACGCCACTGAGATATTTTAAATTAAAAATTATTTTTGAATTCCTCGTTCAATTTCTGACAAAAAATCTATCTTCCCGTTTTTTTTCCCGAAAACATCTTAACGCTTACAAAGTACATATATTCGAAACAAGTTTCTACACATCCATACAGCAACTTTGTCGAATACTTTATAAGCGTTAAGATCTTTTATTTTTTACATGAAAACGAAGCGTCGTATGAAAAAAAGGGAAGATAGATTTTTGTCACACATTAAACGATTAATTCAAAAATGATTTTTAATTTGAAATATCTCAGTGGCGTACTATTTTTTTCTTTAAAAAATGTCAGACCATTATCCGTACGCGCGCCAATGGTGAATATAAAATTCCTAATTGTATGTCAAAAAATGCGCAATAACTATGTCTTAAAACTCACCAAATTTCATTTGCATACCTCATTAGGTTTAAGAGCAATAAATAAATCGTCAGTTTGTAAGAAAAATTTTAACACCCCGTATCTCGGAAACAAAGCATTTGCGGACATATGTTTATAGAGCAAACTGTCAATAAATTTTCATGTAAAATCACCCCTTAAAGTTTATCATACTTATTTACTAACACCCTGTATTATTACTCAATATAAGAGGAAGATAATTAAAAGCCGAATTGAAGATTTTTGGGAAGACACTGAAGATCAGAGTGGTTTTCGTACTGGTTATTCTTGTAGACAATGTGTTCTGTCTCAAACAAACAATAGAAAAACGCTTGAAACACAATATGAAGACACAGATAGTATTTATTGATCTTCAAAAGGCTTATAATAGTGTACCATTAGCCAAGCTGTGGTAGGTGCTAGAAGACAAGCACAAAAGTGACAAAAAAATAAAGGTTACCAAAGGACTTCGCCAAGACTGCTGCATTGCACCTACCGCTCTTTAAGATTTATTTGGAAGGAAATTTAAATATTTGGAAAAGAAAATGTGAACACTATGGGTGTTAAAATTGGAGATCATAAACTGTACAGCTTGCCTTTTACGGATGACCAAGTAATACTTCCAGAATATTAAGATGATACATGTTGCGAAAAATAGACGAAGAATATACTAAGGGGGGTTTATCAATTACTTCATCAAAAACATAGTATGTAGTAGTGATGTAACGAATATTCGTATTCGCATTCGCATTCGCGAATATCCGCATCTTTTTGCATTCGCGTTCGCATTCGCAAAATTTGTGCGAATGTTTTGCGAATATGAATATCAGAGAAAAAATAATTTGAAAATAACGTGAGATTAATAAAATCAAAATCTATTCTCTTTGTCATCTTTTTTTTATTAAAAAAAGGTAACTTAACCTCGTATGATCTAATCAGGCTTCACGTTGTTTTATTATTTGGTATAATGTAATAAAGCTTAAGATTCAGATTGATTTACACTAAATATCAATTAACTTCTCATTATAAATTTAGAAAACATTTCAAAAATAGAAACAAATTTAAAAAAACTGAACATTCGCATTCGCGAATGTCGTTATTAGATATTCGCATTCGTATTCGCGAATGTTCAAAAAACGACATTCGTTACATCACTAGTATGTAGTACTGGGAGGTGAAGGAAGGCACTTAAAACTAAGAGACACACAAATCGAAAATACTGGTAGTAATAAATATCTTGGTGTACGCATTACAAACTATTAATGGTCAGAATACAAAAGAAATGGCTACTAAGAATTGATCAAGATAATTCAGCAATATGTCAACTGAATAGTATACTCTGGAATAACTACATCACTCGAAACATAAAAATTAGGATATACAAAAGTATCATAAAAAGTATTGCTACATAACAGTGTGGAAGGCACTTATGGAATAAAATTATTTCTGCCCTTGTTCCAAAAAATTGTAAAAAACGCTGAAACACGTCGATTTTTAAATAAAAATGTGCACTTTTTAAACATAAACTTAAATGTACAGGGTGATTCATGCAAATCTAGCAGAGTGCATAAGCTTTAGTTTTAATGGAACACCCTGTATATTTTTATATTTTTAAAAGCTGCTTAATAATCGAATTTCAACGAACTATATCATGTAGTGTGTATTATGAATAATACAGGGTGAAATTTGGAAATTATAAAGTATGGAAACCACTTTTGGAATAAAATTGTTTTATGTCCTTATTTTAGAAAATTATAAAAAATACTGGGACACGTCAACTTTTAAATTCAAATAGGCGCTTTAAAAGCGTAAATCTAAATATACAGGGTGATTCACGCAAGTACAGCATAGTCCATGATAACTAGTTTTAAGGGATCACCCTGTATATTTTTATGTTCTTAGAAGCTACTTCACAGTCTCATCTCAAAAAAAGTGTATTATATAAGGGCCATTACGAATAACACAAGGTGAAATTTTGAAATTATTTATAAATTTCGTCAAGACATTAAATAATACAAAACCTAAAAGTTATTTTAGAATACTTAGTTTCGAAAATGTATGTCTTTATTGAGCTAATTTAAAAAATAATACCATTATCTAAAGTATGATAAATTACTAATTTCAAAATTTTATGTAGGTATTATTTAATACCTTGACGAAAATTATACATAATTTTAAAATTTCACCTTGTATTCTTCATAATAGGCCCTACATAATACACTTATTTGTTGCGAGGTTGTTTAGCAGATTCTAAAAACATAAAAATATACAGGGCGTTTCATTAAAATTAAAGATCGTGGACTATGCTAGACTTGTGTGAATCACCCTGTAGATTTAAATTTATGTTTAAACAGTGCATATTTGAATTTAAAAGTTGACATATCCTAGCGTTTTTATAATTTTGTAAAATAAGGGCACAAACAATTTTATTCCTTAAGTGGTTTCCACACACTATAATTTCAAAATTTCACCCTGTATTATTCATAATACATCTTACATGATATGTTTCCTTGAAATCAGGTTGTTAAGCAGCTTTTAAAAATATAAAAATATATAGGGTGTTCCATTAAAAATAAAGCTTATGGACTAGGCTAGGCTTGCGTGAATCACCCTGTACATTCAAATTTAGGTTTAAAAAGCGTATATTTATATTTAAAAATGGACGGGTATTAGCGTTTTTTTAAATTTATAAAACAAGGACAGCAATAATTTTATTCCATACGTGCCTTCCACCCTATATACATATGCATATTGCATTCATCCAAAATAAAAGCAATGGAAATGAATTATTGGCGTAGATGTTGCCAAATTACTAGAAGAGATAGCGTAAGGAATACTGAAATCAGAGAGCGTATGGGCATAGACATTTGACATCCTGGAAACTATAAGTAGAATGCAAAATGCTGAAATGGTATGGCCATGTCGAATTTGGTTTATTTTTTCTGAATGACTATATTACAATAAGAATTATTAGAATAATTCCAGACTGACGCATATTAGACAATATACAAATATGACGCTTAACATATTAATATATAAATAATTTAACTACAAACCTGGAAATTGAAAGTGAGAACAAATTCCCCAGTTCGAGTTTCGCTCTGTCTGACTAGGAATCTTCCATGCCCTGCAGCCCCATCGTGCAACACCTGTTGAGCAGCTTCTGATCTACCTAATGTACCATGGAACCATAACTCCTTTTTTAATGTTTGCCCAATATCGGTTTCCATAGCTGTAAAAATCCAAATAAAATATTAGACTGCTATAATCTATCTGAATAATATTAAATGGTAAATTAGTTATTTTCTTCTTTAAACTTCAGACACCATATAAAAATGATTACTTACTGATGAGTTCTCCTGTATTGGGACAAATCTCAAAGTTGGAACTGGAAGACAACCGATCGCCACCTCTACCTACCATATGTCTTGGAGGTAAATCTGGTGCTTCAGGATGATGATAATCTTTAGTGTGGTCTCCTTGACCTCCTTCACCTCCTGGACCGGAACGCATACAATACCTGAAATAATCAACAATATTCAAATAAAAGCATAATAAACCGCCAGGAGCCAAAATATGCGAAGAATACCGTATGATAAGCATCATGAGTCATCTCCTAAAATTGTTCCTAAAGATAATCCATAAGAAAATTTACAAAGTGTGTGAAAGTCAAATTTCCCCAAACCAATTTGGGTTCAAACCTCATTCAACCTTTACTGGAATCACACCAATATGTGAAAATTATGTGTGGAATGAGACAAATCTGCATTGTCTACTCTGATCTTCAATCTCTACTCTGAAAGATTTTTTATCAAAGCTTTGCACGAAACCGAAAAAGGCATTCTACTAAACCATCTAACCAACATCAGATACACTGACCGGCACAAAAAACGGCCACCCCACAAAATGGGTCATTTTTGAAGTCTCGAATTTCCTAAACCTGTTGTCCGATTTAAATGATTTTTTTTAATATGTTATAGCCTTATTCTTTAACAATATCGCTGTAATAATATTGTTGCCAGACAGGTAAATTATCATTGTATACCAGGTGCACCAATCAAACTGTGTTTTCTTCTCAAAGTTCAGCACACCCTGTGGAATATTCTAGCATTTATAAAATACTGAAATTAAAACCCAACTATAACCTCAGGTTTTCTTAACATTTTGTTTTTTGATTCATTCGCTTAGGGAGCGTTCAAGTATTACGTAACGCGATTTTTGAAGATTTTTGACCACCCCTCCCCCTATGTAACGCACCGTAATGGGTCGTTCAAGTATTACGTAACGCAATTTTTGACCCCCCTCCCCCCAACCTGCTTTACGTAATACTTGAACGGCCCCTTATGTTGGATAATAAAAAAGTTAGGTAATTTAACAACTAGCAATGTTCTTTATCAATACAGGGTGTTTCTAAATAAGTGCGACAAACTTTAAGGAGTAATTCTGCATGCAAAAATAATGACCGTTTGCTTTATAAATATATGTCCGCAAATGCTTCGTTTCCGAGATACGAGATGTTAAATTTTTTCTTACAAACTGACGATTTATTTATTGTTCTAAAAACCGGTTGAGGTATGCAAATAAAATTTGGTAGGTTTTAAGAGGTTGTTATTGGGCATTTTTTAACATACAATAGGGAACTTGCATAAATTTTTAAATATTAAAATGATATTAAAAAACATAAGGTAACATGATCTTAAAACGCTTGCATGCGAAAAAAACAAATATTTTTAACCCCTACGCTAATTACGACGCTTTGAAAATGCTATAAAATTCAAATATCTTAGGAGGCTCTTGAACGTCCTTCTATTGGTCCGACGTCACGGGCCACAGTCAACCGTACTAGCAGTCGGAAACAACGCGATTGGGGTAGGTATCACGGGTATATTACATTTTAATCGTCTTTAATGGAAAATTCCTAGGTATTATTTATGTTCATCTTATATATTGTAATAAGTAGTTCCCCAATCAACTTAGTTTTAAACTGAAATTGATAAAGTTGAGTGCTACTTTGTAAAGAGTTTAAAACGCATAATATGATGGACGCGGGTAAGTCTGACAACTTACCTACCGTTGATGTCTTCATGGTGGCAGCTTTTATAAAAAGTAGTGAAAGCTATTCTATTGGAGAAATGCGAGGTGTCAAGGCAAATAAGTAAGAGTTATTAATAAGCATGTTTAAACCGTTTATAATAATAGTTTGGTACCATTATATTATAGTATACGGTTTACCCCGTGGGTTTGATCTACCTACCTCTAATCGAAGGATTTTGTATATCCTGGAAAAGATTACGGTGTAATTTGCATTATAATAAAGATTATATTTTATTGTAATGTTTATTAGTACCTACTGGAGCCTTTCATTATTGTGTTCAAAGCCTTCTGAGAAAAGATTATGGTGATTAGCAGACGTACCGATAGAACGTGTACATAGCCAACAAAATCCTTCTTTACAAAGTTAATAATACGCATAAATAAGAAAAATCGTTATTGTAATTTTACGTTAATATCTTTATCATCTCAGCTTATACTTACATCGCATCCCTCGGTAGACCGCAAGCTATAGTAGAAACCCGACTGTAGACAGCATACTATAGTAGCACCAATACTTTTTAGTTACTCTTACTTTTATTACTAAAAGTTTTGTTTATTTTTAAGTTACTTGTTTCTTCTTTGTTCTTTAACACAAGAAACGACAAAAGTAATTCCATAAAAAAGAACTTTTTGATACATGTCAACAGAGATAAAATGTTAATATTTTGCCTGTCACAGAAAAAATCATTTTTGCCATAGAGTAAAACAAGATATTTCAACTATATTATTTATCTATGGGCAAACTGCATTAAATGAAATAGCCCACCGAACGGGCAAACGATACGAGTGGCCTATGACGTCAGACCCCAGCTCTCGCTTTTGAAGTTGTTTGAAACGGAAATTTTAGGTGCGGAACTTTGATCAGATGTTGTACGTACACTATTCATTGTTAAGACGTAATATTTTGAATATTTTAAAACATAAATTAACAATTTTATGCAAAAAATTTTTTAGTGTAAGTTCCCTATAAGGAATTTTATATTTACCATTGGCGTGCATGCAGGTAATAATATTACCCGTCATATTACCCGTATGCGTGCCAATGGAGAATATAAAATTCCTAATTGCATGTCAAAAAATATGCAATAACTGTCTCTTAAAACCTACCAAATTTCATTTGCATATCTCAACCGGTTTTAGAGCAATAAATAAATCTTCAGTTAGTAAAAAAAAATCAACATCCCGTATCTCAGAAACGAAGCATTTGCGGACATATGTTTATAAAGCAAACGGTCATTATTTTTTCATGCAGAATTACTCCTTAAAGTTTGTCGCACTTATTTAGAAACACCCTGTATTGATGAAGAATATGACTAGTTGTTAAAGTACCTAACTTTTTTATTATCCAACATAAACGAATGAACAAAAAAACAGAATGTTAAGAAAACCTGAGGCTATAGGTGGGCTTTAATTTCAGTATTTTATAAATGCTAGAATATTCCACAGGGTGTGGTGAACTTAGAGAAAAAAACACAGTTTGATTGGTACACCCGGTATACAATGATAATTTACCTGTCTAGCAACAATATTATTACAGCGATATTGTTAAAGAATAAGGCTATAACATATTAAAAAATCACTTAAATCAAACAACCGGTTTAAGAAATTCGAGGCATCAAAAATGACCCATTTTGTGGGGTGGCCGTTTTTTGTACCGGTCAGTGTATAACACCATAGTATTTGCTGACAACCTAGAAGACCTACAAGTCGTTATGAACAAAATCATGTATTACGGTCAACAATATAAACTCGATATAAACGTAAAGAAGGCAAAGCTGATGATAATTAGCAAGAAAAAGGTAACAGACAGAAAGTTAACTCTATGTCAATCAAACCCCTGTAAAAAGAGTGACACACCACAATTACCTCAGCACCATAATAAATGAAGAATGGACTAATAACCAAGAGATAAGAGTGCATATCTAAAAAGCTAGGATGAAAATAAGAATATCTCTGTCATTTTTATGATGTTGAATCGTGGTCCTTGTACAAAGATCTATACAGAAGATAGGAAGCATTTGAGATGTGGCTATATCAGAGAATACTAAGATCCCGACTGACTAAGTGACAAATGAAGAGGTTTTCAGAAGAATGAAGAAGAACCTAGAGGTAATGACGGTCATCAAATATCGAAAGTTACAATACTTCGGACACATTATTTGAATGATTAATTATTTATATGGGAAATAAGCCACAATTAAAATGAAAAAAATAATTTTATTAACGTTTCGACGCCCAAATCGGGTGCCGTTGTCAAAATACAAAATATTACTAAAATAAACTAAAGTGTTGTTGCTAAGCAAAAAAAAATTCTTCTAATAATTTATTTAATCTCACTCATTTATATTGGCAATTCAGACATATATTATACATTTTAAAGTAGAAGACTTTAAAATGATATTGCCAATATTTTATGAGTTGCGTTCCTGGGACGACTTACTGAAAGATAGTTCATTCGATTACATGAAATTAACCCCAACTCAAGAATATCCGTCATAAAAAATTATAGCATGTGATATGTCTTTAAAAAGACAACCAAATGTAACGACAGTAAAATTCTCGCGTTAGAGACTTCATAGTAAATCACAAGGGAAAACCAGGAAAAACCTGTGATACTATCCCGACATCGTAAGTATTTGGTCTTACATTAATTTACTCTCAAAAAGTAATACCAAATTCTGACTTGTAACATGTTTAAATTATAAATATTATTAATAATACTAGATATATAAGTAATACTAAAATATAAAATATGTACTAGCTCGATATTATTGACTTACTAATCTTGGTATTTTCTTTCTATTGACTTCCTCTTTCAGTATGGGTAACCACATCCTACTGCATTCTACCGAGGAATTTGCGACACAATTGGTTTCATTTAGCATAATTAGAGCCGCTTCTTTGATTTTTCTCTTTTTACTATCTGATTCTTTCAGGACTATACTTGAATCTCTCCACTGAACTCTATGTTCATTATCCCATGCGTGTTGACATATTTGAGATCTCTCAAATTCTCTATTTTTAATATAAGATTGATGTTCACTTATTCTAACGTCTAATGGTCTTGATGTCTCACCTAAATAAAATTGTTCGCATTCACAAGGTATTTTATAAATGCAATTTTTTGTTCTTTCTTGATCATTGTTAGGTTTAGTTTTAGATAGAATAGATCTCAATGTGTTTGTTGTTTTGAATGTTGTTGAAATGTTGAATTTATTTCCTATTGTTTTAAGTTTCTCGGATAGTCCTTTTATATATGGTATTGATATTTTCCTCGTATTATTTCTGGTGAATGTTGTAGGATCCCGTTCTAAGTTGTTCTGTTCCATTCGATCCAATCTTGACAATTCCTTATTTATAAACGATAAAGGATAATCATTTTTTAATAAAACAGATGTTAACAATTGTTTTTCTGCTAAAAAGGAATTTTCGTTAGAACAAGTAATTTTGGCTCTATCATATAAGGATTTAATGATTCCCTTTTTAACGTTGATGTTGTGATTTGACTTGTAATTGAGATATCTGTTGGTGTGTGTTGGTTTTCTATACACTTGAGTCTCATATCCAATATCCTTCTTTGAGATCAAAACATCGAGGAAAGGTAGGCTGTTATTGTATTCCTTTTCCATTGTAAATTTTATTGTCTCTTCTTGATCGTTTATAATATTCAGGAATGTATCCAACAATTCTGATCCATGAGGCCATATGAAAGAATCAGATAGTAAAAAGAGAAAAATCAAAGAAGCGGCTCTAATTATGCTAAATGAAACCAATTGTGTCGCAAATTCCTCGGTAGAATGCAGTAGGATGTGGTTACCCATACTGAAAGAGGAAGTCAATAGAAAGAAAATACCAAGATTAGTAAGTCAATAATATCGAGCTAGTACATATTTTATATTTTAGTATTACTTATATATCTAGTATTATTAATAATATTTATAATTTAAACATGTTACAAGTCAGAATTTGGTATTATTTTTTGAGAGTAAATTAATGTAAGACCAAATACTTACGATGTCGGGATAGTATCACAGGTTTTTCCTGGTTTTCCCTTGTGATTTACTATGAAGTCTCTAACGCGAGAATTTTACTGTCGTTGCATTTGGTTGTCTTTTTAAAGACATATCACATGCTATAATTTTTTATGACGGATATTCTTGAGTTGGGGTTAATTTCATGTAATCGAATGAACTATCTTTCAGTAAGTCGTCCCAGGAACGCAACTCATAAAATATTGGCAATATCATTTTAAAGTCTTCTACTTTAAAATGTATAATATATGTCTGAATTGCCAATATAAATGAGTGAGATTAAATAAATTATTAGAAGAATTTTTTTTTTGCTTAGCAACAACACTTTAGTTTATTTTAGTAATATTTTGTATTTTGACAACGGCACCCGATTTGGGCGTCGAAACGTTAATAAAATTATTTTTTTCATTTTAATTGTGGCTTATTTCCCATATAAATAATTAATCATAAAAATGCCACAAGGAAATAGCTTCAGAACAACATTATTTGAAATAATGGATCCAGATGTGCCCTCCTACAAGCCATCTTATAAGGAAAAATATTTGGAAAGCGAGGAATAAGATTATCATTTTCTGCAATGCTGCAGTTAGGATAAAAATTGATAAGTTAAAAATGATGATCGAAAAATAAAAAACATTTACCTGATTGTAGCTAGCCAAGATCTCATATCATCAGTATCTAGAGCTTCTATCACAAATTCCATGTTGTTGCTAGCTTTCAATACAAATGTGTTTTCGTGATCTGGCATTTCCAGAGCTGTTGTTTCTCTAGCTTCAGTTATCAGAGCACAAAATACACCACTACGAGGCTAAAAAATGAAAACTCATGTTTTAAAATCCAAGGAGTAACCCAAATTTGGAGGAAAACATACATAAAATTTTACACAAGAAACCATAATATAGTCGTAATTTACTTGCAATTATTACAATTTGAACCAACCTGCTTTAACCATTTCAGTGCAGTGTTAAATAGTAGTCAACTATTCTAAATGGGAAATAAGCCACAATTTAACCAAAAAAAAAGAATGATTTTATTAACGTTTAGACGCCCAAGAAATTCATTGTAGTACTCCCCTAAACTTGTACCAGAGTACCTTGCACTCTGGACACAGATCGGGTTTTATTAAATAGATATTATTATTAAACAGTTATACAAGAACATTCAAAAGTCATCTCTTTAAAGTTAATGATGACATTGTCAAGTAGTAATGTTTACATATTCATCATCATCAGTAGCTCGACAACCCTTTTTGGGTCCTGGCTTGTTCTAGGATTTTCCGCCATTCTGTTCTGTTCCTTGCTTTGTTCTTCCAGTGGGTAATCTCAAGTGTTTTCAGATCTTGTTCCACTTGTTCCATGTATCTAAGTTTGGGTCTTCCCTTTGACCTTCTCCCTACTGGTGTTTGCCTCATTATATGTTTTGGTGTTTCGGTCTCCAACATCCGTTCAACATGGCCCATCCAGCGCAGACGTCCGAACTTTACATATCCATACTAGTGAGAATTTTACTACACGTAATTTGCTGTGTAAAGACAGAAAAATTAGGGATAGCCATAAAATATTTGCAAATCATGTACCGATGGCCTTAAAAGGAATCTTGAATAGAAATTCCCCCAAAAATGGTAATTATGTAATAGAGATAAATTTGAAAAAAAACCTATACAGAAGTAAAAACTTCAAATTGTATTTTGGTATAAAATCGTTTATTTAAAAACTATCTAAAAGTCATCCACATGGATTGCAAAACGTTTTCGTTCTGAACAGAACATCTTCAGTGCCTGGAATGAAGTATTTCCACGTTAGATTAAGGCAAAAAGGTTAAAATTGTGACTGTTAATGAGAAAAATATGTGGAGAATACTTACATTCCGCAAAGTAGTTGTAACTAGGACACCAATGAAGGTGGTAACTTCATAATATATGGCTTACATTATAACTTTTGATAAAATATTGTGACTACAAGTCGATGTTACAAGATTAAATTATGTATGTGCCTAAAGAGCAACATGCTTCCCTGCTCGAAAAAACTAGGTACTTGCCATTTGAATTAGCACAGACCAACTGATGTAAAATGAAAAGGAATGACAAAGAGTGACATGACAAGACAAGGTAAAGTCAGTTTTTGGTTACGAACTTCAAAAAGTGTAGTTTTAATTTTTGGATTTTAATTAAAATGTAAAGGTAGGTAATAGCTGATTGAAAATATAATTAAAACTGTTTAAAAAATATGTTGAGAATCTATTGTAAAGTCTAAAATAGCAACCCTCTAATCCTGAAAAAACTTTGGAAATAAGATTGGTATATTTCACGGTTAGAAGCGTGACGTCATCGATTGTAAAATTTAAAGGTGAAAGTTTAATTTGGTTAGGTTTGGAAAAATGAAAAAGTTAACAGACTTTTTTCATTTTTCCACCTACATATCAGGCAACCCACAATACTCAGCTATTTTAATTTAATTTCATATTAGTTCTTTTACATCATTCTTAATTCTGGTTAACATCTCTGTCATTTAAGATTATAAACTTGCACTAAAATTACATCAAACTTAGTTCAGTTTGTTCACTCCCCTACCATATACCACATCAAACTCATAGTTCACTATCTCAGATACTCAGTCATCCTAGATTCTCCATTACATATTGACACTAACACATAATTTATCCTATATTAGTTCTTAGATATCATTCCATTATTCACCCACACATTAAACACTGCTGCTGGAAGCCTTCATGGTATTTTTCCTTGAATGATTTTATTCCATCCTAAACAACATAAAGTGTAATTAGATTTTGCTGTCACATATTTTATTTTCCTTTTCGTTACTAATTCATTACTATTTTATTAATTCCATTGTTTACAATTATTTCTTTAATATTGTCATCTACTCTTGATCTGTATTCTTTTAGTTATTTTAACTTTAATTTTTCCACAATTTCCTTTACAATTTTAACAGACAGAATCATCATTACAACAATATACAGCCAAATTTAAACATTCCTCACCATGTTAGGCAACCAACAGTACATATATCTATAACATTTAAAATTAAAATCTGCTTTATTTACCATCCAATCTCTCCACTTCAGGTCATTTATTGTTTACATATAGTATTTATCTCATTCTATTATACCAAATTAAACTTTCGTCTTTAAATTTTACAATCGATGATGTCACGCTTCTAACCGTGAAATATACCAATCTTATTTCCAACAAACCTAGTTTTTTCTGGATTAGAGAGTTGCTATTTTAGACTTTACAATAGATTCTCAACATATTTTTTAAACAGTTTTAATTATATTTTCAATCAGCTATTACCTACCTTTACATTTTAATTAAAATCCAAAAATTAAAACTACACTTTTTGAAGTTCGTAACCAAAAACTGACTTTACCTTGTCTTGTCATGTCACTCTTTGTCATTCCTTTTCATTTTACATCAGTTGGTCTGTGCTAATTCAAATGGCAAGTACCTAGTTTTTTCGAGCAGGGAAGCATGTTGCTCTTTAGGCACATACATAATTTAATCTTGTAACATCGACTTGTAGTCACAATATTTTATCAAAAGTTATAATGTAAGCCATATATTATGAAGTTACCACCTTCATTGGTGTGCTAGTTACAACTACTTTGCGGAATGTAAGTATTCTCCACATATTTTTCTCATTAACAGTCACAATTTTAACCTTTTTGCCTTAATCTAACGTGGAAATACTTCATTCCAGGCACTGAAGATGTTCTGTTCAGAACGAAAACGCTTTGCAATCCATGTGCATGACTTTTAGATAGTTTTTAAATAAACGATTTTATACCAAAATACAATTTGAAGTTTTTACTTCTGTATAGGTTTTTTTAAACTATGGTATACAGCCAACTATTGGGATTTTCCCATTGATTTTATTTTAGATAAATTTGACTTCCAATGGAAGTAGCAAATTGTTAAAATAAATAGCGTTAAAAAAAGAAATTGTTGTAGATTATGGGTACTATTAGAAATTATATTGACAGTTGAAAGGTAAAAGGTTGTAACCCACAAATCAACTTTTTTCAGTAGAAAAACGTTCCATTTAAGTAATTTTATGAGGAATTAACCTAATATTTTTTTCTTTAAGTTGTAGATCAATAATTCATCTTTAAGTAATGAAAAAAATTGTTAGGTTAATTCCTCATGAATTTACTTAAATGGAGCGTTTTTCTACTTCCTGAAAAAAGTTGATTTGTGGGTTACAACCTTTTACCTTTCAATCATCAATATGTAATAATTCTCAACAGAATCACAAGTAATGATACCTGTAATAATTGTTTATTGTAAACTATCCACTAAATTTTAACAATTGGGGATGGTCTGAAGATTATTATAATACATTTATTTTTTAAAACTGCCTTATCACAGTTCTTGTGTCGTTATTGATTGTTTACTTATGTGGAGAAATAGTGCAGGGACATTCTTTTGTTTTCCTACATCCAAAAATAATTTGGAGCAAAGAAAAAAAGAACAAACTATAACTGAATATATGGTTATGCATCACAGTGTTGCCCTATTTTTTTGTATAATTTATAAGAATCTTTAAAATATAAAATAGGAATCTTTAAAATATAAAGATAGACTTTTACAAAATTATATTTTTTTAATGAACTGTTTTAAATGGGAAATAAGCCACAATTTTACCAAAAAAATGAATTTATTTAATTATAATTTTATTATATTTAGTGAAACGTTAATAAATGCATTTTTTTGGTAAAATTGTGGCTTATTTCCCATTTAAAATAGTTCATTATAAAAATGCCACAAGGAAATAACTTCAGAACAACATTATATTTTTTGTTATGAGAAGCTACAATTTTTTAATTCATATAAAACAGCATTCATAAATTATTTTGTTTTACTTTAAATGCAGTTAAGTAAATATTGCAAATTATTTTTGGCAATTCACCTTTAATACATTAGAGGATGTATTTGACATTGGATGTGAGAGTATAAAATAATTGACGATATGACAATATCGATATATCAATCTTCCACAATTGGTTAGAAAAACGAAATTCCCGATGAGTATTACGAAATCCTAGAAGAAATCCCCTTAATATATCGCAGATAACTTAAGCTGCATCCCTATATGCTGAATCCAAGAGCCGTTCCTTAGTATGGCAGCTTTGCGTCCTCGTTGATTGGTTTGGGCAAGTTTACTACAACTTTTCTTCTCCTTCATTTCTATAGCTTCTGTGCTAAAACAACAACACCACCTTCTAAAGCCCCTGCTTCACTAGCGATTTTGCTTCCTGCCTACATCATCATTCTAATATCCACACACCAGTTTACTCACATTGTCCCTACACTCCTGAAAAGGAGTTTCCAGTACCCTGAAGAGGCTTAAGCCTAAACGCAGAATAAATAATGTTTCGTGCGTTCGTTCGACAATATTGACATATGTTAAGCATAGTTAATGCTCCCAGTGAATATAAGTTATCAAGGCAATGAAATTTAAAAGAATCATTGATACATATTCTTATTCTATGTGCCTTCTCACACGGGTAATGAGACAATATTCTTTAATATTCTTATTATTGTGTGCAGATCTTAATAATGGGAAATAAGATTGAATGCATACATTAAAATCTGTATTAAGGTATTCATGGTATCTCTGTTAAAAGCAGTATTTGCCTACCTTTTGATTTTTTGGTGGGGAATAAAACTCCAGCATGTAACCTCCTGTTGCTTTAACCAACTGTAGTCGGCACTTTTCCCATTTAGGAGGACCACCTGGCTGATCTAGACTTTCTGGTGTAGAATAATTGACAATACCTTCTTTTCTACACTCAACAACAATTTTGGCAAGTTTTGTTTTACTATGGGTCATATCTACATCATCAGAGTGTTGCTTGTGAAACAGATCTTTACTTTTACGAAGTACCTTAAAACTGAGTCTGAAAGCGAAAAAATATGTGTTACAATTCTGAGCAATTACATCAGGCTGATTTACAAATGTCATTTTACCTTCGAAAAAACGGCTTATGTTGCATTTTCGGTGAGCCATCCTCATTCTCCAGTATATCCTCCTCAGTTCTTGTACCAACACCATTTGATAATTTTGTATTGTGTAGTCTCCTCTTGTTAAAATCCATTTCAAACTGATCTTTAAAGGCTTCTATGTATTTTCTCAAAAACTCTTTGTGAGTAATCGTAGATTTTGCACTTTCGGAAAGATTCATGTTTATGTACTGAATACAACTTTTGGAAAAATCTTGAGCCGCGGCTTGTGCGTGTCGTTCGCAAAAATTGATCCACGCAGTGTCTGTTGTTGAAGATTCTAGCGCCGCAGCCATTGTTTATTTTATCTGTATTAATATCAATGAATTACACCATTTTATTTCACCTATTTTATTCCAAAATATTATTGTTTTGATTTGAGATTTTTTGCACTTGACGCCATAACGATTTTGACAGCCTTGTACAACTGTCATAATGACAGATGACAGTGTCATTGTCATAAATACAGAGCTTCGCTGGTGTCGCTCCTGGCGGATTACTAATCAACTTTCACTGGTAATTTTTAAATTTATTATTTAATTGTTATCGCTTAATATTTACAACGCAAAAAAGTAATTAAATTATAATCGATTTTTTTAAGATTTTGCTAATCATTTTGACGTTCTATTGATAAAATATGAATTTCTTACTTCGGATACTTTCACAATTATCGTGTAGATGGCAGTAAGATTAATGTATTAATTTAGAATTAGATATTACGGAACATTAAAAAAACTTAAATTCAGTATTTAAAACGTATTATATATTTAAGGTAAAAATATATAACACAGCTTTGACAAACTAATACTTTATATAATTAATGTTTTTAATTTTAATTTTAAATTAATCACTTTGACATTTATGTCAAATTTCCAGTAATCGTTTACAGACTTGTCACTACTGGCGCTCGCGAATTTGTATCTCTTCTACGTACGAGCTCACGCTGTGAGCTCGTACGTAGAGGGGATATTTACAAATTCGCGAGCGCCAGTAGTGACAAGTCTGTAAACCTTTACCGGAAATTTGACATAAATGTCAAAGTGATTAATTTAAAATTAAAATTAAAAACATTAATTAAAAAAAATATTAGTTGGTCAAAGCTGTGGTAAATATTTTTAACTTAAATATACTTACGTTTTAAATACTGAATTTAAGTTTTTTTAATGTTCCGTAATATGTAATTATAAATCAATCTACCAATCTTAGCGCCATCTACACGATAATTGTGAAAGTATCCGAAGTAAGAAATTCATATTTTATCAATAGAACGTCAAAATGATTAGCAAAATCTTAAAAAAATCGATTACAATTTGATTAATTTTTTGCGTTGTAAATATTAAGCGATAACAATTAAATAATAAATTTAAAAATTACCAGTGAAAGTTGAATTAGTAACCGCTAGGAGCGACACCAGCGAAGCTCAGAGCGTATAGACCAAGGTTAATAGATTGGGCGTGTGTCTAGACTGGTATGGACAGAGTTGCCAGATTGGGGTATTTCCCCCCATTTTTGGGGTAATTTGAAAGCTTCTGGGGGAATTTTTTTAAGCTGTAATGGCTGGGGGATTTTTTGGGGGTAAAAAAAATTGTGGGGGATTTTAGGGGGTCATGGTCAATTAAATTTGTGAATGTACATAGAACATTAGAATAGAACTGCATAATATTATTGTACTCTCATAATCGAAGATTATGGAACCTATGAATTATTTTAGCGCCCTCTGTTGATAAATACATTTTGGTTCACTGTTCTCTATACATTTGACTACTAAAATTCAAAAATCATGGATTGGTCTACCTCTACGTTTTACATGCATGGCATGGCTAATAAGATATAAAATGAAATGATGGTGTAAAATGTACATATAAATGAAAATAGAAATTTTCTTTTTTAGAAATAAGCACCCTGCTCGCTCATCATGTGTAAATCATAGAACAGTTAAAGTCTGTCCGCTAAACTCATACAGAACTGGCTAGTCATTTTAGTAGGTCATTTTTTTTTTGTTTTTGCCAGTTGTGTCTGAGTTTAGCGAACCGACTTATTAACCATGCCATGCATGTAAAACACTTTAAATTATTTCCGAGGGTTCATAATTAAATATATTAACTGAAAACTTTATAAAAAGACTAAGTTTTCACTCTAATGGCATATAACATATCCCACCAGAATGAAAACAATGGGAACCTTCTCTGGTTACACCTCCGAGGCTTCTACAATTTGCAAGCCATACGCATTGAAATTGAGAATGGTTATTCATTTTTGAAAAATTTATGTTTTTTGTAATTAACCATTCAATTCCTGTTTTTGAGCTTTATAATGTAATGTATCAAGCTGCTATGGTGTGAAGCATTGTCCATATAATATAATTATTCCTACTTTAATAACTACTCTTCAAACCAGTGTAGGAAGGTATCTTTATTCAGTAGCTGATTATGGTAATCAGCTAGTTTGATATCAAATAATGTTAACAATATTATTGTTATTAATCAAATTATAAAAATCAAAACAATAACAACAATCACCAAACAATCCCTTCCCTGAGTGACCCTGAGGCCTGAAATGACATTGACAATTGACATTTGAATTTTGAATTCTACGAACTGCGCATGCGCATCAATCAGAAACCAGTGGTGGCGGCAAAAATTTAAATTTGGGGTATTTGAGCTTCAATTTGGGGGAATTTCAGTTTAAAAGTGGGGGATTTAGAAAATCAAATCTGGCAACTCTGGGTATGGACCACGGACCAGTCGACCAGTATCACCGAGCAACCCAGTATGTATGGACCATGGACTGGGTACATCTTTCTTTATCACAGAAACAATTTCAGTTAGATTTCCACTTCGGAAATCGTTCTTTATATTCCACAAGAAAATGGCTTTAAACATGCTTTAAATATTTAAATACATACTCGCATACAAACTTGTAATCATCATGAAGGAAACCGTTGAAAAGAAGAAGCACATAATTAAAGTAGAAGACAGAAGACGATTTTAACCTCTTTAAATTGTGGTTATGTTGATTTATTTATAAAGAAATAAATTTATTTTAAATATGTTAAAGAATTGGAATGATTTAGATGTAGAACTTCACTCAGAGGTAAAATGTGGAATTGAATCACTAAAGTTTCCTACTATGACACCAGTGCAAGCGTACACTATACCTCAGCTTTTAAAGAAGAAAGATGTTGCAGCTGAAGCAGTTACTGGTAATTTTTGCAAATAATAACTATTTAATAGCATATACTTATAATTTTTATGGCTTTTTAAATAATTAAATGTATATTGAATAAAACTGGTGATACACAGCATCCTTGCCTTAGTCCTTTAGTGATAGGTCTGGATCCCGCATATGAAAAAAAAGTTGATTAATAGCAAGCTGAAAATTTGTTAATAGCTTAAGGGTGTCTAGTCGGATAAACTTTGATATATGGGAACACTGTAACAGGGGCAGTTTTAATTGTGGAACAGGTTAAAAATTTGGAACGGTCAGACCACAAAAACGGCACATTTATTTTGTCCGACAGAACAGACTTAAACTCTCTGAACAGAGATAAACTCTCATGCAAAAATCAGACTGCTATTTATCACCTGTCATAATTCCTGTCATTTGACATATTCTACATGTTCCACTCATTAAAACGCCCATTTGGTGATAAATAGCAGTCTGATTTTTGCATGAGAGTTTAATCTCTGTTTGGAGAGTTTAATTCTGTCAGACAAAATACATGTGCCGTTTTTGTGGTCTGACCAATCCAAATTTTTAACCTGTCCCACAATTAAAACTTCCCCTATTCCAGTGTTCCCATATATCAAAGTTTGTCCGACTAGACACCGTTAAGCTATTAACAAATTTTTAGTGTGCTATTAATCAACTTTTTTTTCATACGTGGGATCCAGTCCTATGACCAGGAAACCTTTTGATATTCCATTTCCAATTTTAATTTTGGATGTCGAGTTTCAATAAAGTTCTTTCAGTGCCTGTATGATAGATACATTTATATTGGTTTTTTCTAGTACTTCCCATCATCTATAATTGGGTACTGTGTCATATGCCTTCCTTAAATCTACCACAAGTAAATACAACTCTTGGGCTCTTGACAGCCTTTTTTTCTATTACTTGGGTTAAAGTACAGTAAATTACAGTAAATGTTCTCTATTGTGGATCTACCTGCCCTAAAGCCACTTTGTTCCTCTGATTTGTATGGATGCTACTCTTCACATTTGAGGTCTTTTAATATTCATCCATGCAGTCGACTGCTAGTTACGGTAATTCCTCTGTAGTTATTTGGCTCTTGTTTTTCTACCTTTTTTTATGTATAGATGTTATCTATCCTTTCCATATCTTTGGTATTGGTTCTTCAGTTAAAAATCTGTTAAATAATATTGTCATTATTTTTGCTAATTTGTCAGTTTTTTAATACTTCTGCAGATATTCCTTCCGGCCCTGGGGCACAGCCGCTTTTTCAAAAGGTTATTGCTTTTCTGGTCTGTTCTTTGTTTATATTGATTGGCTGTCCTGTGACCTCAATTAATGTCTATTCGGTAGACTTACACCGGTCATGGATTAAGAAAGAAATGAACGAATTTACTGGTCCGCTGTAGTTTAACTATTTACACATGGGCGCAGTAATTTTTTATTTGAGGAGGTTCTTATATAAATCAAATAATTTTAAATTTTAGGTGTTTGTATAGCCTCAGAAGCCTAAACGACATAATTTCGTGATTCTTTATAACAGTTCATTATCCGTAGCCAAAAATCAATATACCTAATATTAATGGTTGCATGAATATCAATATAATAAAAATAAAACAAATTATAACTTATAAAAGGTAGAAGGCTAAACGTTGCTGTATTGTTGATGTTTTAATTTAATCTCTAAAATGGTTTTCTATAAAGTCACAATCAATTTAAGTGATATATTGACGTTGGATGTTTTTAAATTAAAGTCAATTGACGCGTGTAAAAAGCGTTTATTGTAAACTAATTTGAGCTTGTTTTATTCTTTTATCAGATCGCATGTTTTCTATGTTAGTCATGTATATTTTATAGTTTATATGTATAATGGGGTATTTTTCCCGTAAATAAAAATTATTAAAAACAATATTATAATATTACGTATGTACCTACAATATCTACAAATAGTTTCGATTTCAAACAAATCACGCCTTGAAAAGGATCCGGAAATCCTACAGCAGGGCATTATGTAAACATCAAATATTTAAGTAAAATGCTAAATATTATTAAGTCAATATACGTACCAATTTTTTTTACTAAAATGATTTAGTCGTTATTGTTCACACTATCATCGCCATCGCTGTCATCATCATCGCTGTCGTCACCGTTAATTGTTATTATGATTGGGCTTATTTCGTTAATTTTATTTTCACGAATCCACCAATCCTCAATTAATTTTTCGCACTTGTATATACAGTTCCGCCATACTTCTGGAGTTGCAATTGAAAGTGCTTCTCGCCAAGTTTCCCAAACCGCTTCGTCTGTATACCCATTAGGCCCAATATGGTTTCGTAATATTATTTTGCTATTCCCCATATATATTCGATGGGATTAAACTGGCAGTGGTATGGTGGAAGACGTAAAACTTGATGCCCGTAACTTTCAGTAACCTGATCCACCACAAAGATTTTTGGTTTTGCATGTTCTTTTGCCAAACGTAACAACTCAGACTTTAATATATGCTGTGGAATAGATATGCGTTCATTTGTTAGCCATTCTTTAATCTTATCTACATTCCACGAATTTGTTGGACTTTTGTTTAGTATTTCTGAATGATAAGGCGCATTGTCTAAAATAATTACGCTGGGCTCACTTAATCCGGGAAGAAGTTTTTCACGCAACCATTTCACAAACATTTCCGTGTTCATATTGTCACGATAGTCACTGTTTTTTGATGTAGACGAAAATATTAAATCAGCACCTTCTATAAAGCCTGTCTTCCCTCCCGCGTGCAGAATTATATGTCGCTTCCCTTCTCCACTAGCATGCTTGATCGATTTTATGTTGTCATCTTGCCATATTCTCTTGGTAGCACCCTTAGAAAATATCCATGTTTCGTCTAAATATACAAAAGTTGACCCTTCTTCTTTAAATATGTTATATTTATTTTCTCAGAAACTCAATTCTCTTGTGTACAACAGAACTTCTTTCACAAAGCGCTTTTCTGTTATCCTCTTTTTTAAATCTGAATCCTATGTTATGTAGGACTTGCCATAAACTTGTTCTGCCGATGTCACCAAATTTCCTCTCTTTTAACTTAAGTAAAATTGTACCTAAAGTCACATGTTCCTTATTTGCACGCATTTGATATATGATATTACGAATTTGAAATTTTCGTCCTTCTAACATATTGTTCGTTTTTAATAACAGGCGAGTATGGTGGTGATCGTTTTCCGGCACTTCACTATTCTCGTTTTTAATTGTAGATCTTAATTTTGATTCGCTAATTTCTAAAGCATCGCACACGCGTTGTTGTACAGACGTTACCGATTTTAAAGGACCACCATTGTTTTTTTCCGCAATAAAGTACTTATGTAGGTTACAAATTAGAGTATCTACATCTAAAACACGTCTTGGCATTTTCGGTTAAACAGCACGAACAGATTCTCACAAAATTAACAATATAAGGCGTTACCAATTCGACAGAATAAATTCAACTGGAAGATAACAAATGTCCTTATAGTTTCTTATAGCATTCCTGATTTGTTTGTCGACCCATTTAGTTAAATTACCTATTAAAATTGCATTAGTTTGTCATACTTTCTCTAATTTGGTTTTGCACCTATTTGGGTAATTAAGTACTTTCACTTGAATAATTAAAATGCCAAGACAGTACCGTAATTAAAATACCTAGGTCAAAAAATGAGCTTTATTTTGATACTATACAGTATGGTGCAAATGAAAGGAATAAATTCGTTATTTCGTAAACCGGCGACTTTAAGGAAAAATCCTGAAACAGGTCGATTTTTATTTTTAAATTATGATATTTTGCCATAAATGTCATACTAGTAACGTCATCCATATGGGCGTGATGAAGTAATCGATGATTTTTTTAAATGAGAATAGGGGTCGTGTGCTAGCTCATTTGGATCATTCAATTCTCTATTTATTAATATAAACATTTACATAATTGTTTATACAGGGCGCCCAAAAAATTTTTTTAATTTAAATTATTTGACAAAAAAAGAAGAATCTATATAATTTATTTAATTTAAAATACATTTTATTGCTGTTAGAAATCAGTAAAAAAATGTTTATATCACAAATAAACATTGTTTTTCGCTTAAATTAAATGTTCAAACTTCCTAAGAAACAGGTGGCTGGCGGGAGCTGGCTTGAACATTGAATTTAATCGAAAAGCAATGTTTATGTTTGAAATAAACATTTTTTCTGTTTCTGGGCAACAGTAAAATGTATTTTGAATTAAATAAACTACATACATTCTTCTTTTTTGTCAAATAATTTCATTAAAAATTTTTTTGCACGCCCTGTACAAATAATTGTGTAAATGTTTATATGACTAAATAGTGAATTTAATGACCTTTCAAATGAGCTAGCACTCGACCCCTATTCTCATTTAAAAAAATCATCGATTACGTCATCACCCCCAGATGGATGACGACACTAGTATGCCAAAATATCATATGTTGAATGGGTTTATTGACAGATTTTAAAACACAATGTAGGTATACCCCCAAAATATATTTTATTACTATTCCTTTCTTTTATCTGTTTCAATAGTTTATTAATGTTTCTTCACTGCTTATATCAATAATACATAGTCTCAATTTACAATCAATTACTTTCAACTGAATTTTAATCCCTTCCTTTCTTTTCTTTTCTACTCTAATTCTCACCCTTTAATTTATATCTCAATTTCATGTACCTACATTGTTGTCTATCAATTCACATTTATTACTGTTATTACTATATGACTGCTAATATACCCTTTTAGCTACAATTTTTAAGCTTTCCGATTTTTCATTCTTTTTACGACCACTACTCCTCTCATTAAAACATCAAGGAGTATTGACTTTAACAATTTAGGTTACAGCTGCACGTCCACATCTAACATACATATTAGATATCGACCCGTTTTGATCCAAACGTTGTTAGTCTTACACTAACACATACACTAATAAATAGAAGTCTTTAATAAATATAAATAAAAACAAAAATCTTTTAATAAATAGAAATAAAAATCTTTAAAACCGGTACAGATTTGTTGGTTGTCTTTCACCAACTATCTCTTCACCCTCAAAAATTCCCAAATTCCATAAACTTGTTTACCTTTGCAACATTCTCCGTCTATTCCACCATATCCCGTTAGCATAACTTAAGCAGATATATCATGTTAATGAATACTGAGGTAGTACCTCCTTGTAACCGAATCATTTAGTTACTTGTAACCGTTGACCTGAAGATGCTCTGCATACTTTAGAGAGCGAAACCAGTCGTCGGAAGTTACAATAAATGATTGAGAGTACGTCTGTCTTTTACTTCATTCAAAATATCATAATTTAAAAACAAAAATCGACCTGTTTCGGGATTTTCCCTAATGTCATCGGTTTAAGAAATAAAGAATTTATTCCTTTCATTTGCACCATACTGTATATACGAGTAGTTGCAAAATTTACTGAATGCATTAACATTATTTAGTGGTGGCCGCATATCGAAATAACTACTCTGTGATAGACCACATAACGAATTAGTTACTCTGCGGTAGACCGCATATTGGATGGTAGACCGCATATCGAATCGGCACTAATCTATATATTTTTTCGTATTTAAAATATTACTTGCGGGTAAATCCTAATTGTTCTTTTAGTCAAGGAAGTCTCTTCGCATCTGCTCGGGAAAATGTTCTAGTCAGGTGTTTTGCATAATCTTACTCCTAAGTTAGTATTAAGTTTTTGCTAAGAAAGGTATTTCTAACAAGGGTGCATTGTATTTTATTATTTATCTTATTATTTTTCCTTAAATTATCCTGTTTATTAAATTTTAATCAAAAAATTACTAAAAATTCAATAATTAAATAGATATTGGCCCTCTACGCACCCGAGGTCTACGCTTATGTTACTGGTATACCTAAAATATTACAATCGACCTGCCGATTCGTTTGTTTCTTTATTAATCCGTGACCGGTGTATCCCTACCGAATAGAGAGTATGTTGTGTGATGCCATAGTGTATTCTGGTCTCTTTCTACCAATAATGTTTTGGAATGCTCTTGACATTCTTTTTTGTTATGATGTTTATCATAGTTTCTTGTCTTTTGTTGGTTCTTACATTTTTTATAAATTTCCAGGCTTCTCTAGATTTTCTTCCCCCTATGTACATTATGTGTCCAGCTCTTGATTTTGGCCTTGATTACTTCAGTTTTGAATTTGATAAGTGCTTGCTGATTTTCACTTTTTTATTCTCGTTTTCTCTGTCATTTAGTCATTTATGGTATACTTTCTGCATTGGTTTAATTATTATAAATACATTTATTTTAGGTTCTGGAAAGACTCTGGCATTCCTAATACCAATATTACAAATAATGAAGCAAAGAGAAACTGAAGAAAAATGGGGGAAACATCAAGTAGGGGCAGTTGTCTTATCTCCAACAAGAGAATTAGCCTTGCAAACAAGAGATGTACTTGATAAACTGTTAGTCGATGTTAAAGTAAGTTAGATGTAATAATTATAACAAATATCAAAATTAATCATTAAAATAATACTGATATAGTCGGTTTGCTATTCTCAAACAGAACTGTCTAGTAAATTTAGTATTTTTTTTGCCAAGTTAGTTACATTTTCACAGACTAGAAGTAGCTGGAATTTACTATACAAACAAGCACACATGCTCATAGCCAATATTAAGAGTAAACAAACAACGAAACAACAATAATTAAGTAAATTATAATAACTGAAATGTATATATTTTGAATATATACCGAAAATTTATGAGTTTAGTATACCCTTCCACTTCTTCGTATCGTGCCTATCCATTCTGGATGTTGGCGATCAGCATGGCTATCCTAACTTTGCTTTCTGCGAATCAAAATAGTCCAGTTGTTGATGTATTAAACCACTTTCTCAGGTTTTGAAGCCAAGATATTCTCTTCTGAAGAATGAGTTGCAACAATCCATATCTCTTTTCATTCCTGATAACAAAAGTATAATAACATAACATGGTCAAGATATTCTAGTGTGTAGTCTTTTATCTCGCCTCCTTTGCCCATTCTATGCAGGACCTCAACATTAGTCACACAATTCACCCACGAAGTTCTTAAAATGGGTCTATAACACCACATCTTAAATGTCTTGAATTTTCTTAAAGAATCTTTGGAAGGTGTTCAGATCTCTACTCCGTATAATAATGTAGAAATAATACATAGCATCTAATGATAGAGACTTCATCATTATGAACACTGATCTCACTTTTCCTATGTGTTGTTTTATTTCACTAGAGTGGTCCCATTGATTGTTTATGTCGGTACCAAGGTATGTATAGCTATTCACCCTGTCAATTGGTTGTTGGCTAATATTTAATATTTCGCGCTTACTGACTACCATGTACTTTGTTTTTTTTTTTTTTTTTGTATTGACATCAAGTCCATGTTCACACTCCCACTATTTCTAATAATTCTTCTTTTTTTCAATGAAAGAATTATGCAAATTTAATTGGAGCTGTTAATAGTGTAAGGTAGGAATTTTTGTGTTGTATGTTTCCTACTCTGAATCCGTCAAAACCCATCCGAGTTGAGTGAACCGACTTTATCAAGTGAATTCATCTACATGAGATTATGTTTAATACATTTGAATCATAATTAGCACTTTAAAATAATATCTTTATTTCAGTTAAGCCACATTCTAAATATACAGTGTGGGCAAAAGAAAACAGTCCACCTTGATATTTGGCAGTATTTATTAGATTTTAAGGAAATGAAGAAATAGGTCGATTTTTGATATAAGGGGGACACATTTTTACGGTACATACATTTGGCATTTGTCAACCCCCTCCCTTTCACTTTCCCCACCACTTATTTTTAAATAGGGAGTAGGGGTCGTGCGCTAGCTCATTTGAAAGGTTATTCAATTCTCTATTCAGTAATATTAACATTGACATAATTATTTTTATACAGGGTGTCCAAGAAAAATTATTTTGAATTAAATTAATTGACACAAAAAGAAGAATGTATGTAATTTATTTAACTCAAAATACATTCTACTGCTGACAGAAAACAGAAAAAAATGTTTATTTGTTAAATAAACATTGTTTGTTGCTAAATTCAATATTCAACCTACCAAGAGGCAGATGGGTGGCAGTTTGAACATTGAAATTAAGCGAAAAGCAGTGTTTATTTATCAAAAAACATTTTTTTCTGTTTTGTGACAACAGTAGAATGTATTTTGAATTAAATAAATTGCATACATTCTTCTTTTTGTATCAATTAATTTAATTCAAAATAATTTTTCTTGGACACCACGTATAAATAATTATGTCAATGAATTGAATAACCTTTGAAATGAGCTAGCACACGACCCCTATTCCCTATTTAAAAATAAGGGGTTGGGAAAGGGGAAGGGAGGGGTTGACAAATGACAGACGTATGTATCGTAAAAATGTGTCCCCTTTAGAACAAAAATCGACCTGTTCCGTCATTTCTTGAAAATCTAATAACTACTGCCAAATATCGAGGTGGACTGTTTTCTTTGGCCCACACTGTATATGCTGTATTATTTTAGAATATATCCAATATTTTATTGGTTGGAGGAAATAGTGTTGAAGAAGATGTAAATAATTTCAAATCACATGGAGGAAATATTATAATTTGTACTCCTGGCAGACTAGAAGATTTGTTAACTAGGAAATATGATTTAAACCTTCCAAAATCATTAAAGAGTTTGGTAAGAGTATAAAAAATATCTTTTAAGGTATAGTAGAAATGGAAATCGGTCAGGATATGCAATAAAGTTTCAGCATTTAGACCAAACATCAATGTTTGGTATAAATGTTTAAGAAATTCAAGTAGCTGCTTTAAAGATAAGCATTTGCCGGTATTTTAACAGCCCGTTAATCATTGTAAATTAGTCTATTTTAGAACTTACAATAAACACTTGCATATTAGTACAGTTAAAATAATTCGAGGATAAATATTAAGCAAGAGAAATTAATCTTTTTTTCTACTTTTAAGGACAAAAAAGCAAGTTCATTTGCTGAACCGATTTTAAAATTATTTTGCACATCATATTTGAAACATTATTTGGTTAAAACATCTCATTTTTGTTGGTAAGAAAATACATTAATTTGTCTGGACTAAATTAGAATTTTGTTATATTCGGTTTAACTTTTCTAGCCGATTTCCGAGCCTACTATAACTATATCCTTACAGTATTTGCAGTATTTAGGTATGTGTCAAAGAGCTGGGTTCTGATCTCTTTAAGTGTGTTATTCACTTTAGTGTTTTTATTATTTTTGTTTCCTCTATAATTTGTAAATTTTTCTAGGTTTAATGAGTTTTTCCATTTAGTTTTATTATTTTTTTAAGATTTTCAGGTTTCTCTTCTTATTTATCCATTTCTTAGACGTTTTACTTTTTTAGTTCCTAGAATCCTAGATTCCTAGAGAGAGATATAATATACCCCATTTAATAATACAAGGCAAGGTAGACGGAAGAGGGCCAGGTCGAAGAAGAACGTCATGGCTTGACCTGAGTGAAAAACCTGAGAGAATGGTTTAACAGATCCTCTGCATCCCTTTTCACAACAAGATTACTATAGCCAATTTGATAGCCAACGCTCAATAATCGAGCACGGCACATGAAGAAGAAGAATCCTAGATATTTTCTATTACAATTTTTTGTTAATTATTTTTCACCTGGCAACTAATTAATTTTCTAGGGATAGTTCAGATCTTCTTCCAAGTAGCCAATAAAGTTGTCTTAATTTTAATTCAAGGTGTTTTGGTTTATTGAAGATATGGTTTTTCTAAGTAATTTGTCTATCAAGATGAATGCCGAGGTATTTTTTACTATCGAATTGCAGTGTACCTTGATTATTTAGGTTTACAGGTGGGCATATGTGACATTTAGTTGTAAAAATTACATGGTTTGATTTACTTTTGTTAACCCTCATTTGCTACTTTCTTAAACACATCTGAATCATATTTAAGTGGTCTTGTAACCTTCTATGGTTTGTTTTTTAACCAAGAGGAGTAATTCAAATTTACCGCGCTGTATTGCGCGGTAAATTTGATCCAATATCCAAAATAATTGGTCCAACCGCAGGCAAGTTTACTCCACTGTTATAACATTTTGACACTAATGACATTTATCAAATTTTGACACTAGTGACATTTCATAGGTTAATTAAGTTATATCGGCGATTTTTGTGTTTTCTGTGTTATTCCTTAAATTTTTAGATTGTTAGTCTGCTTTTATATAAAAAGCAGTTGTTTTTGAACTCTTTAGCGACATATTAATTTAATATAATATTTATGGATTACCGTTGAGGGCCGACTAGATCAACCAAAAAAGAAGATGTATTTGGTTATTATTCTCATAGACGTAACCAGGGAGTGGTTTTGGGGGTTATAACCCCCCCCCCCCATTGGTATGTACTTTGAGCTCACCGTTCAAGCAACTTCAAGCCCGTTTGAAGTTGTAACCCCACCGCCCCCCTTAGGATCATCCTGGTTACGCCGTTGATTATTCTAGTGAAATTCTTGGGTGTGAATCTGTCTTTTTAGTTTACTCCTCCTGGTTAAAAAATAAACTATAGATGCTTCGAAGGGATTTGTGCAGGATGAGAAGGTGACAGTGTCATCAGCAAATGTTGCTAAGGAGCACTGATCAGAAAAGGGTAGATCTGTTGTGTATAATAGGTATGTGAATACCTATTCTGTTGTGAATAAGAGTGGACCAAGTACAGTACCTTGAGTATGCCCAATTCCCAAATATTTGATGTTTTGTTTTGAGGTGTTTAGCTGTTGATTTTTTATTGTATCTTTGTATATATTTATTTTTATAGTGCCTGATAAAAAGTTCTCTTTTTGCCAGCTTATATTTTATATTTTCTAGGGCCTAATCAGTCATTTTTATTACTGTGGTTAATTTGTTTCATATTTCTATGATAGGTGTAGCTTTAGCTATTATATTCTAATCCAGACTGAAAGGTATTTTTGATATTAAATATTATATGAATTCTTTCTGCTCTTACCATTTCTATACATTATAGCTAATTACTTCTATGTCGATCTAGACGGTCCAGTTAGCTGAAGCTGAGGCGCAGTCGATCGACAAGTTTAGTTGATTTGCGATTTGCGATCGCTGGTTCGAGTCTCAGCTAGGTCATGAAATGAATAAAAGGCCAACGCCGTAGTATAAAACTCAATAGAGTCTACGGCTTGGTCTGGAATATACTGGCATCTGATCGGCCTATGGAGGAGCGGTACGGTAAGGGATAAGGGCTTGCGGCTTGGTGATGCTCCTCCATAGATCCCTACCGGAGGGCGTTGACGCCTAAGAACGGTGTATATACAGTTTGTCCACGGATGGGGTGCCCAAGAGGAAAAACTTTTTTATTTTCAATTTTAGCGAAAAATGTCATTCTTGATAAAAAGTTTTGCTTGTTCTAAAACCCCATAAAATGAAATAAAATTCAAGTTTTTCAAATCCTGCTTAATTTTATAGCCAATTTTATGTAAATCCCTATAAATTTTTGAACTAAGTTCGAAATTGTAATAATAACTTAAGAGAACAACCCTTTCGCTTCTCTGGATTATGAAGCCAGACTTTGTCGTTCTCCTTGAATCATCAAATTATTTATTAATTAAATAATTATTAATCCAATAATTTTAATAATGAAATTTAACACAAGATAAATTCTTTATTGAACGCTTAACAATGTCGAAAAAAATGACAATTCGCAAATTATTTATCGGAGTTGACAGTTACTACATTGTGGCTTGGCAACACTAGATTATTGTTACGATTTCGAACTTAATGCAAAAATTTATAGGGATTTACATAAAATTGGCTACAAAATTAAGCAGGATTTGAAAAACTTAAATTTTATTTCGTTTTATGGGGTTTTAGAACAAGCAAAACTTTTTATCAAGAATGACATTTTTCGCTAAAATTGAAAATAAAAAAGTTTTTCCTCTTGGGCACGCCAACCGTGGACACACTGTATATACTTCTATGTACTTATTCTGATATTTTAAATTTTTTTTCCCATTTCTTTATTTTTTTGGTTCTCCTATCCACTGCTCTGTTATAAAACTTAAATTTTACATTTAAACATTTTTATATTACATCAAATTGATTTTTAGGAAATCCTTATTTTAGATGAGGCTGATAGACTTTTAGATTTAGGCTTTCAAAAGTCCATTGACACAATTTTAAGTTATTTGCCTAGGCAACGAAGGACAGGCTTATTCTCAGCTACCCAGACAAAAGAGGTTGAAAATTTAATAAGGGCCGGATTGAGGAATCCAGTACTAGTCAGTGTTTCTGCTAAAGCTACTCAAAGCACACCAGATTTGTTGAATAACTATTATATGGTTACAAAGAATAATGGTAAGTATTGGATGAAAAATTACTTACATGGATACTTCTCTGCTTAGAATAAGGGCGGAGTCCCATGTATCCGATTTCCGACGATACGTTGATCCGAACTTATTCGCATTGGTCAGAATCGGATCAGAATTTTCGCGCCGAATTTCATCCGAAATTTTTAACTACGCTTCCGACATCGGATAAAGATAAAACTATTTTAACTTTTTCCGATAAAACGGATGTTTTGTAACCTCATACATACACCCCAATAGTTCTGTGCATTCAATATATTGAAACATTGATTTTAATCGAAGAAGTTATGTTCGTAAAGTTAATAAAACCCTATTATATCGGCTTCTTTTAATTCGCAAAAAAATTTTTACAAATCCTACATTTTCGATTTCGTATAATATGTGGTTATTATGGATAACCAAGAAGAAACTATGGAAGAGATATGGGAGATATTATCTCTTCCATAGTTTCTTCTAGGTTATCCATAATAACCACAATAATTTATAAAGCAGAAGGGAATATTTCCAATGTACAGTAAAACAACAATAAACTGAATAAACTAACCAAACAATAAACAAAAAACTGACAGTTTTTATACGGATTTTCGTATCCGACAATCGCAACCATGTGACTAGCCTCTAAATAGCAACTAGGAAAAGAGACGATTTTCGTATGTCGGAAATCGGATACATGCGACTCCGCCCTAAGAGGTGCTTACTTTATACTAATGTGACAGCTTTTATATACTCCGTCTAATATACTTACCGTTGCACGTCATCCGCGTCATAGCCCGTGACGTCACATGATACCAACACGAAATATTTAGGCGGTAGGTGTGTTCTTTTTTATAATCAGTTTGCCGAGTACACTGGAATTACAGCCACCAGACATATTTTATTATATACGCGTAGAAATAATATTTGAAGATTTCTATTAATGTTAACTTAAAGAAATACACAATAATATGTTTCATTTAATTTGTATAAATGGATTATAAAGCGTTTTTATGAAGCACATTTGTTGGGAACACACTGTAACTGTAATCAAACGAAGGTGATATTTTGGCATAAATTGGTAACATTTATTTGACAGTTGCGGTGATGACACTTCATATTTGCTTTTATTCGTTACTATACGCTCCGAGCTTCGCTGGTATCGCCACCTACCTATAGTATTACTAGTATAACTTTCACCGGAAATTTATCTGGAAAGAAAAAAGTGTTGCCTATCCTCTGTGAGTTTCGCTGGCATGGCTGGTATCAGCATCTAACGGTTGACTAGTGTTCCTATTTCCGCCGGAATTTTAAAGAGGACAGTAGAAAAGCAAATAATAGTTGTTTCAAACTTATTATGTAATTCTTATCGAGTAATATTTACAACGTAAAGAAGTAATTGGATTGTAATCGATAATTTTTAGATTTTGCTTATCGTTTTGACGTTTATGTTGACAACTAATATTAGAAAAAATTTATTCTGCAAAAAAGTATAATAATTTAATATAATTATAGTATAATACTTCTTAAATATTAACTTATGCATTTATTGCACCTAAATAATTAATAAATTAACAGCGTAAACGTAAAATTTTGGGGCAACTTTTTTTTAAATGCATTATTATTAAAATGCATTATTTTTAAATGTGTTTACTTACTTTTTTTCTAATTGCATCAATCCATTTTTGTCGTTGAATCACCTCATGCTTAGCGACAGGAAAGTTGTAGAATACACAGTTACTATTGTAACCAGTATTTCGACACTCTTTAATACAACAACTTTGGTGAGACATTTAAAAGCATTACGCAACTCTTAATGCAGAACGTCAAATTTCCGGTAAAGGTTTACAGACTTGTCACTACTGGCGCTCGCCAATTTTTAATTATCCCCTCTACCTACGAGCTCACAGCGTATAAGTATTTGTTTCATTATATTTACTGTTTTTATTATTTACTTTAACGTAAGATTATAACTTAATTCTTGTTCACTATTTCCAATGTTTTTATCTATTTATATTGAATATTAATTTGGTTTGTCCACTTCGCAATAATTATATGATATATTTGATTTAAAATGAATTCAAGAATTTTTTGTAATTGGGCAACACTGTCAACTTAGATCTCTGACGTAGATAATGACGTGCACCGGTAAGTATATTAGACGAACTGTAAGTTCCATTAAAATATTAATGTCTTTATAAAATATTTGAAGATGTTATAGTCCAAGTAACAAATACAGTGAAACGGGTCAGATTTGTAGGTTTTCATAGTTCGGCTTTAAGCTATAGTCTGGCGGCTGTTTTTTTGGCACAACTGTGCTTGCAAATTAAAAGTTCTCACAGAAAAATTGTTATAAGCCGGTTGTGGACTTCTTTCATTATAAAAAGAAGACGAATCATGAATAATGGGAGTGTATATTCATTAAAAACTTTCCATTTTTTTTGTCACGTAATTTATATAAAGTTTGTTCGGTTATTTGTAAGGATTTGTTCTAAGACCGTTCTGATCATGTGCAGTAAATAAATATGACTACAAGTTTCATTACTGCGCATGATCGGGACGATCTTAAAATACACCTTGGTGATAAACGAATATAATCGAACTTTTTTAGGAAAGCTTGCAAACCTAATAAACTTCATCGAGAGTAAAAATTTACAAAAAGCGCTGTTATTTCTACCAACATGTGCTTGTGTTGACTATTGGTCACATATTTTTCCTTACATTGTACCCAAAAAGTTGAATCTACCGATTCTTGCCATACATGGAAAAATGAAGGATAAAAGGAAAAAGATCTTAGAAAAATTTAGAACAGCAGACAAAGCTTTGTTGTTATGCACAGACGTTATGGCTCGAGGGATTGATATACCAGAGGTAAGAAAAATAATGTATGTTTGTTATTCTTTCTTACTAATTATAAGAACAAACACATTATAAAGAAATTTTTTCAGGTGGATTGGGTACTTCAGTGGGATCCTCCATCAAATGCCAGTGCTTTTGTACACAGGGTCGGAAGAACTGCTCGCCAAGGGAATCAAGGTTCTGCTCTGCTGCTTCTATTGGAAAATGAGGAAGCCTATGTGTCATTTATTGAAACCAATCAAAGAGTTAAACTGCATCCTGTAGATAACTTAGCTCCCGATGAAAACGTAGGTGTCTTAGATAATTTGTCTATTACGGATTATTTCGATAATTTAAAAAATATAACCAATTTTTTCATACTGTAACGAATGTACTTGTGTGGCGCCGCTGCATTGTGGTTCCAAATGGTGAAAAACTGGTCATATAGGAAAAGTCAAACAATAAAGAATACACGTAATTTTCCCCTTGTTGTCATATATTGTAAATTTGAAAAAAGATATAGGGAATAATAAGATTTTTTTGACACGCCATTTTTATTACAGCGAGCATTTCATTGGGTAAAATTAGTGACGAGTTTATATGACGTCATTATTATATTTGGTGAGATTGGATGCGTGGACGACCACAGCGGCTGGACTGCTGAGTAAGCGGTAGTGTTCAGATGACACCGCTAGAAGTCAGCTGCTGAGAGATTTACCAAGTTTTCCCTATTAGCGCTGGATGCAACCACTAAGCCGCTTTGTGCTGACAGACAGCCGTTGTGGTCGTCCGAATGCACTCATTGTAAATGGTAACTGACGTCTGTCATAATAACGGAGGTTAAATATAATGTCAAATTATTGTTTTTCAAATTATATTTTATTTATTTAGTTTATATTTTAACGACAGTACTTATAGTACAGGTAGTTATCTTTGTTTCACACTCTTAAAGACAAAGAGAAACAGTGTAGCCGATAGCTGCTTTTATATGTTTTTTATTTGGCAACAGCGCTTTCCTGTTAAACTTGACGGTAGCGAAAAAACTAATAATATGAAGAAAAATTTGTTAAATTTGTTTGCCGTCAAGTTTGTATCGGTGGGTTATGACGTCATTAAATCTATGACGTGCGGTTCTAATTATTTGACTTTTAGTTTAGCATTAATTACATTCAAAATAAAGATAACAAGCATTGTCTTCCGTATAAATATTTTATTTCTATTTTAGATTGAAGCCGTAAGAGAACAAATTCGAGATGTATTAAAAAAGGACCGAGCTATTATGGAAAAAGCAACCCAGGCGTTTGTTTCCCATATTCGAGCTTATTCAAAACATGAATGCTCCTTATTATTAAAAGTCAAAGTGAGTTTAAATTAGTTTTTAATTTTATTCGCGATACCGTTTAATAGTAGCTCGAGAGAATCATGTAGTAAATAACATTTCACTGTTAGATCATCTATGAGGGGAAGCTCATAATTTCTTAGATTTGGCTCTTAAATGGCTGTGTCCAAAATTACTATTTCACACTCTATTAGACTTAGGGCCAATTTCTCATATCGAATTCAACTCCAGTTTAACCTGAACTTTTAGTGAACGTCAGTTTAAAGTCAAAATCGTTTTTCTCAATTCACGTTCAACCGATGGCAGTTTAAACTTGAACGATGCTTGAACGCTGGAATTCGGCCGTTCAAAGATTTCAGAACCCAGTTCAGATGATTTCATGGATTACGCATGCGTTATGCGTTGTATTAACACGAAACGCTGCGCTGTCGTAATATAAATATAACCTATTTTCTTATATTAAGCCTAACGATAAACGATATCATTATTTTTGTTTTTTATAACATTTATTTATAATTATTAAAATGACTATTCGTTTTTTATGTTTTATTATATCAGAAGTTCATCCAAGTTAATCAAACTTTTATAGTCTTAATACCTGTTATCAACAGTAAAAACATATATTTTTGTGGTTTCTCTACACAGTATTTCCTTCTTATCTCTGCCTTATTTTTTAGATAATTTTCCACAGTGTATATGCAATATTTTCTAGATGATTTGTCTCCAATATGTCCCATTATATCTTCTTGCTTATTGTTCTACAGACCTTGATGAGCGTTGGCTTCCTTTAGGAATGCTTCCAGCCTTCCCCATTCAGGGTCAGTCTTCATCATCATCATCATCTCGGTGCTACAGCCCTTAGAGGGCCTCGACCTTCTCAAGCTTTCTACGCCATTCTGTTCTGTCCCTTGCTTGCATTTTCCAGTTGCCGACTCCGATCTTCTTGGCATCTTGTGTTACCCCGTCCATCCACCTTAACTTTGGTCTACCCCGTCTTCTCATTCCCACGGGTTGCGCTGTTAGAATCTTTTTTATCATGTTCGATTCAGTGGCCCGGGCTACATGTCCTGCCCACTGCAGGCGGTTTCGCTTAATTATGGTGCTAATATCTTTTCCGCCAAACGTATGCTTGTAGATATTCTGCAGTTCAAAGTTATATCTACGCCTCCATATTCCGTTCTCACAGACCGCTCCGAATATCTTGCGTAGCACCTTTCTTTCACAAATTGATAGAGCGGATTCATTTGCTTTAGTTAGCGTCCATGCCTCTGATCCATATGTGAGAACGGGGACTATCAATGTTCTATACAGCCTTATATGAGTTGCCTCTTTAACCGTTTCGAAGTTTTGGTCATTGATGATTAGATCTGCGTCAACATTTCCAGCTCTTGGGTTTGTGTTAATCGCCATGAATTTGGTTTTATTTTGATTTATATGTAACCCCATTCGTTCTGCTGCTGCTACTAGCTCGGTTAGAATATCCGCAGTTCTCGCCCTGGTTCTTGTTATAATGTCCACGTAGTTTGCGTATGCTAGAATTTGGACTGATAAGTTTGCTGGACAGGGTCAGTCTTCTCCATGTTTTAATTACCAGTATCCTTCCACGTCGCCCAGGAAGCGTTTTTTGGTCCTGTCCCTCAGATTTTTCAAACATCGATGTTCGGACCGGATTTGTATCATTAATCCTTAAGACATGTCCCACCTAGCTTAATTACTAAGAATGAGGTAGAGAATTACTAAGAGTAATCAAAGAAAGGAAAATCCAATACTTGGGTCAAGTGTTGAGAGGGGAAAGATATGAATCACTTCAAATCATATTGGAAAGTAAAGTACAGGGCAAAAGATCAGTAGGAAGGCGCCAGAACTCGTGGATTACAGACCTAAGAAGATGGTTTGACCGCTCATCCGCAGAAATTTTTCGTGCAGCAGTTTCCAAAGCTACAATTGCCATTACAACAAGAAGAAGCCTCTTAACACAACATTTTATTTGCCCTCTTTATTCCATTACATACCAGATTTTCATGAATTTTCGATTTGTTAACATGTTGAGTTCCTCTCGTATAGATTCTGCTATAGTTTATGTTCAAATATTATGGTAGGGGAGCAAAGTATGCTAAATGTGCAGTCACTCGAGCGCTTTGGGGACCTATTGGGTTGTGATTATTAGGTCCTAAAACCAAAAAAAGTTAAGTAAAATTTTCCATTTTAGCGGGCGCTTGCCATTTTTTAATTTAATTTTCCATTTCCATTAATCGTTTTTTCCGAATATAGCGCCATCTATCCATAATTCGAAAAAATGTTTCGAATAAAAGTTGCTTATTTTTATGCAGAGAATTCAAATCTTCAATAAAAAATGGGGGCTCCCATTTAAGATTTTAAAGTAACCCCCCACCCCACCTCCGTGGGGTGGGGGGTTACTTTAAACTTTACCCCCTTTGGTACCACTCGATATATTTTTCAAAAATATTAAATAAGTGTATTTTGCAGTTTTTCGATCTGATGTTTATTTTACTAAATATCGCGGGATTTGTATTTAAAATTTAAAATTTACCCCCCACCCCTCTCTGCGAGGGGTCGTGTTTGGTATCTATCGATAGATTTTTGAAAAATATTGAACGTGTAGTTTTTAGTTTTTCGATCTGACTTTCATTTCGCGAAATATTCGCCTTTTTCTTGTGAAACTTTGTGATTCACCAATTCCCTTACGCCCCGCTCAAATCGTCAGATTTTTTAAATATACACTGTTTTGCATGTACTTAACTTACCTTATCTTAATCTGACAATTTCGAGTATTTTTAAGGATAGATTTTTTTTTTCGGACCCCCCTAAACGAACTCCCCTGTGTTAAGAGCCAATATATGGCAGAGGTACATCTGCAGGGTACCACGTTTCTCCCCATATGATAATCTGACGCGCTCGAGTAACTGCAAAAATCCCCGCTTGGGCTCCCCTACCATTATATCTTCTCGATAATTTTCTACGTTTAATATATTTATTTTTTCAGGAATTGCCTTTAGGTGCTGTAGCAGCAACTTATGGTCTACTTCAATTACCCAAGATGCCAGAATTGAAAAATAGGGACTTATCAGATTTTCCGCAAGTACCTGACTTCGACATCAATAGTGTCCCATACAAAGATAAAATTAGAGAAAACGTACGGTTTCAGAAATTAGAGCAATATAAAGTAACAGGTAAGAATAATCGTTTCTGTAATTATTTATTAATACTCTAGGCTAATTAGCAAAATTCATGGAAAAGTTATTTACCAGCAATTTTATTGCTGGAATCGAATTATAAGATCCCATATATTAATAATATAGGTATGCAAAGTCCGCAGATAGTGTGCTACTTTTTCTATAAACAAAATGGCGCCGACAAATCGTATTTTTTTCAATTATTGCTCTATAACTCCGAAGATTTTAACTTTACAACAAAAACACCCAAATAAAAATTCACCGCAATTAAATTTTGCATAGAGATATGTTTTTCACGATTTGCTCCGATGAAAATTTTCCTCGGAAAATGCGGGTTTTCCTAACAAAAACTATAATTTTCAAATAAAGTTTTAGGTAATTAATAATTAATCAATAATTAAATAACTTAGTGATATCAAACATTTCTTGGTATAGATTGTAATTCCAGAAGCCGGTGAAAATTAAACGAATATTTTAGCAACAATTCAATTGTTAATTAACAATTTACGATCGCAATAATAACCAAAATAATCATGATACATTGATCAAACTTATAAAGATTATAAAGATGAGATGCTTGTTTAATATTTTATCGACAAAATATAAATTTTTCTTTTTTTTGCATAATCTTTAAATTTTGAAAAAAAATAGTTATAATACGTAGTCTAATTAGTAAAGTACAAAGAAAGGTTATTTACCAGCAATTTTATTGCTTTAATCGAACTATAAGATCCTATATATTATTAATATAGGTATGCAAAGTCCACAGATAGTGTGCTACTTTTTTAATAAACAAAATGGCGCCGACAAATCGTATTTTTTTCAATTATTGCTCTATAACTCCGAAGATTTTAACTTTACACCAAAAATACTCAAATAAAAATTCACCCTAATTTAATTCTACATAGAGGCATGTTTTTCCCGATTTGCTCCGACAAAAATTTTCCTCGGAAAATATGGATTTTCCCAACAAAATCTCGAATTTTCAAATAAATTTTTTGTGCCAGTAATTATTTATCAATAATTATATAGCTTGGTGAAATAAAAGCTTTCTTGGTATAGATTATAAATTCAGAAGCCGGTTAAAATGAAACGAATATTTTAGCAACAATTCAATTGTTAATTAACAATTTACAGTCGCAATAACAACCAAAATAATCATAAGACATTGATCAAACTTAGCAAGATTATAAAGGTGTGATGCCTATTTATTATTTTGTCGACAAAATATAAATTTTTCATTTTTTTGCATAATCTTTAAATGTTTAAAAAAAATGTTACAAACAAATTAACATTTCTTAGAAATTGTTTACTATATTCTAATTTTAAAAAATACTTAAAATGCGTATTTCATAGGTCTTGAAAATGAATGCTTTAAAAAAATTTTCCAATCATTTGTAAACAAGTTAGGAAACAGCAAAATAAATATACGATATCTCTATTGTTTATAATTTGTTTTAATTGTTTCAAAGCTTAAAAGGGAGTCTATGGTACAATCTAATTACTCACAAAGAATGTCACAAATTAGTGCAATGGTTATATTTTAATCAAAGATTAAAAATACTTTTTTTTGTAATTTTTAGCGCGAAAGTAGGCTTGATACAGAGCCGGAGATAAAATATTCACTCGAAGCGACTGACACGCTTAAATTCGCGCGAGTTGTTTATGTGGGCGGGTAGCTACAGTACTGTATTATTCTACTTTCGCGCGTGTAAATTACAAAAAAATATATTTATAATCTTTAATTAAAATATAACCATTAAGCTGATAATCGATATTGTTTTACAAATAATTGGCTTGTACTTTAAACTCAGTTCTACGCTTTGAAAGAATTTGAAAAAATTATTAACACCGTAGTAATCGTATGTTTATTTTGCTGTTTCATAACTTTTTTGCAAATGGTTGCAAAAAAGTTTTAAAGCATTCATTTTCAAGATATTTGAAATGCGCATTTTAGCTATTTTTTAAAATTATAATATAATAAAATCTTTCTGAGAAACGTTAATTTGTTTATAACTATTTTTTTTAAACATTTAAAGATTATGCAAAAAAATAAAAAAATTATATTTTGTCGACAAAATGTTAAATAGGCATCTTATCTTTATAAGATTTCAAAGTTTGATCAGTGTATCATAATTATTTTGGTTATTATTGCGACCGTAAATTATTAATTAACAATTGAATTGTTGCTAAAATATTCGTTTAATTTTCACCAGCTTCTGGAACTATAATCTAAACCAAGAAGGCTTTTAAGCACCAAATTATTTAATTATTGGTAAATAATTACTTATCTAAAACTTTATTTGAAAATTAAAGATTTTGTTGGGAAAACCCGCATTTTTCGAGGAAAATTTTCGTCGGAGCAGATCGGGAAAAACACGTCTCTATGCAGAATTTAATCACGGTGAATTTTTATTTGAGTGTTTTTGTTGTAAAGTTAAAATCTTCGGAGTTCTAGAGCAATAATTGAAAAAAACACGATTTTCGGGCGCCATTTTGTTTATAAAAAAAGTAGCACACTATCTGAGGACTTTGCATACCTATATTATTAATATATAGGATCCTATAATTCGATTCCAGCAATAAAATTGCTGGTAAATAACTTTTCCCAAAAATGGCCTATTCTCCGATATAATCAGCCCAGACTATAAGGCTATCGGTACATAATTCGCAAATATTTTACGGCTATCCCTATGGTGGGAGGGCATTTAATGCCAAACTTTCCACCTTTTTAAGAGGAGTGGATGGACATCCAATTGCTCCGAAATATTTATTAAGGACCACTGGAGCAATGATAATACAATTAAAGAGAATTCCTTCGATAGTTTATTTAATAAATGTACTGTACTGAAATAAGGGCTGATTCTAACATTGATAACTTATCGCAATTCTAAATACAACGAGATTTATACAAACTTTAATAATATTTATAGTGCTTCGGGGGTGTACACACTCAGAGGTTTGAGTGAAATCAATGTAACTTTACCTACAATCAATGTAACTTTACCTGTAAACTTTAATGTAACTACCTTTAATGTAACTTTACCTTTAATGTACCTTTACCTTTAATGTACCTTTAATGTACTTTAATGTAACAACCTGAAATCAATGTAACTTTACCTACTTTGACCTACAATTATTTTTGTACTTTGAGCCATATAAGCTCTGCTTTGGCTCGATATTATTGTATAATAATAATAATAATAATAATAATAGAGGGAGTGTGAGCCGTATAGCTAAATCTGATAATAATAACTTTAAACTAATAACAAAAGCGCGGTACATTTCCAAAATACGTAATTTTGCACCAGAAGCGCGAAAAAACACACTCGCGTTGTTCACCTCGGAGAAGTCATTGTAAGACTGCCGTGATTCTAAACTATCAAGGGTCCACGCGGGGAGATATGGAGGCAGAAAAACTAGTCTTAACAAATAAAGGTTCATATTAGGGGAACTGAAACCGAGTGATTCGAAACGCGAATACATGCATTTACAATTCTTATATAAGTTTTAAAATATAATAGTTGGATATATTTAGAATGAAATAAAATAAGTTGTTTTTACAACACCCTACTTTTTCTGTCTTTACATGGCAAATTACGTGTAGTAAAATTCACACTGGTATGGATATGTAAACATTACTAGAATGTCATTCTACTTGACAATGTCATCATTAACAAGAGATGGCTTTTAAATGTTCTTGGATAACTGTTATTTGTATAATTGCAAAATATTAATTCAGTTAATGCCCGACTGGTTTATTATTTGACAAATAATGACATTACATATTTCGAAGTCTATTAAGTACGATATAACGCCCAAGGGCGTGTTATTGAAAAATATCGCCCTAGGGCCTATTAAATTTAAATAACGAGTTAAATACTGTCAAGTTGACAAATAAAACTCTAAGTAAAACTATGGTTACCACAATTACGTTTCGACTATTACTGGTAAATGTACTTATTTGAAAACTAATTGATTCAAAATTCATTCAAATTTTTTGCATATAAAGAATAATTTAGTCGGACATTAACCGTTGAAGGCACCACGGGTATTATAATAATAACGTTTTCGGTCAACGTATATACCTCGGGCCGAAGGCCCTCGGTCTATACACCATTGACCTCAAGCGTTATTATCCTTATAATAGCCTTGGTACCTTAATAACTATAATAAATGTGATAATTTTTTCACTAACTATGTATTCAGTGATTGTAATAATTTATATGTACAACAAAAACTAATACTCAATCTAGAAAAGAGGAAAAGTCTTAAAGTGATTTTTTAATATTATGTTGTTATTATGGAACACTTACAATTTTGAACATCTTTAACAAAAAAATACTTGGATCACAGGATATATCCTGATGTATTCTCTGCTTGGATCTTCCATAAATAATAAACAATAAATAACTTTTTATTAAGTTTACGTCTTAAATCAATTATTTATCAAATACACTATCAATATTATTTAATCAACAACTCAAAATATTCCCGATGCCATATCAAATATTTAAAACTGTCACTGTCTTGTCATCATATTCTATTTTCTTCTTCTTCTAATTGTGCCATTTTTAAACGCTTCCCTATCTTTTGCAACGTGAAATATCTGTTCAACACTAAGGTTAGTCCAATATCTGATAGTCCTCAGCCAAGATTTCTAGATTTTTTCTTTCTTACCAAGCCTTTTCTTCCCTCTACCCTTCCTTATATGATGACGTGTAACAGAGAGTATTTATCGTTTCGAAGTATATGGCCCAGATGCGATGTTTTTCTTATGTGTTTGTAAGCTTTCTGGCATGTTCAATTCTTCGTTTGAGACTTTTGCAGTCCAAGGAATTTTTAGAATATTATGTGGCCTATATAGCCACATTTCAAATGCCTCCAATTTTTTTACGGATTGGGCTTTTAGAGTCCAAGCTTCTACTCCATTTTATAAATCCTTTTCGAGCTACACTGCGGTGCAAAAAAATCGATCCACTAAAAATTTGGTCATTTTTGATGTTTCGAATTTCCTAAACCTGTTGTCCGATTTAAGCGATTTTTTACCACGTTATAGCCTTATTCATTGACAATATCGCTGTAATAATATTATTGCTAGACAGTCAAACTGTCATTGTATACCGGGTGTACGAATCAAACCGTGCTTTTTCTCAAAGTTCGCATCACCCTGTGGATTATTCTATCATTTATAAAATACTGAAATTAAAACCCAACTATAGCTTCAGGTTTTCTTAACATTTTGTCTTTCGATTCATCCGCTTATGTTGAATAATAAAAAAGTTAGGTACTTTAACAACTGGCCATGTTCGTCGTCAGTACAGGGTGTTTTCTAAATAAGTGCGACAAACTTTAATGGGTAATTTTACATGAGAAAATAATGACAATTTGCTTTATAATCATATGTCCGCAAACGCTTCGTTTCCGAGATACGGGAGGTTCAATTTTTTTACGTACTGACGATTTATTTATTGCTTTAAAACCAGTTAAGATATGCAAATGAAATTTGATGGGTTTTAAGACGTAGTTATTGCACATTTTTTAACATACAATTAAAAATTGTATATTCACCATTGGCGTGCGTTTGGGTAATATTATCGGTCATAATACCCGTTGCGCGCCAATGGTGAATATTAAATTCTTAATTGTATGTCAAAAAATGTGCAATAACTACGTCTTAAAACTCATCAAATTTGATTTGCATATCTCAACTGGTTTTAAAGCAATAAATAAATGGTCAGTTTGTAAAAAAATGAACATCCCGTACCTCGGAAACGAGCGTTTGCGGACATATGAGTATAAAGCAAATTGTCATTATTTTCTCATGTAAAATTACCCCTTACAGTTTGTCGCACTTATATAGAAACACCCTGTATTGATGACGAACATGGCCAGTTGTTAAAGTACCTAACTTTTTTATTATCCAACATAAGCGAATGAATCGAAAGACAAAATGTTAAGAAACCTGAGGCTATAGTTGGGTTTTAATTTCAGATTTTATAAATGCTAGAATGATCCACAGGGTGATGCGAACTTTGAGAAAAAAACACAGTTTTATTCGTACACCCGGTATACAATGACAGTTTGTCAATGATATTGTCAATGAATAAGTCTATAATGTGGTAAAAAATCACTTAAATCAGACAACAGGTTTAGGAAATTCTAAACATCAAAAATGACCAAATTTTTAGTGGATCGATTTTTTTGCACCGCAGTGTATTTCTATTCTGACCTTTTCATCTCCTCATCTGATCTAACTGTGAGTTTATAATAGGGAACTTGCACAAAAATTACAGCAAGCAATTAAAAACTGCAGAATTTAAATTATTCTTTCAACGGGCGGAATCGGTTGTGACGTCAGACAGTTTGTTGGTCCCTATAAACGGGCGTAAGCGATAAGTGTGGCAACGCTGCAACGGTATGCATGTCTGATTCCCAACGAACTGTCAATACCGACAGTTCGTTGCTTATTCTAGCTAGAATAAATAAATAAATAACTAGTCATATAAAAATAGGTGTTATTATGAATAATATGTGATAAATATAGTAAGAATTAAAAACATAAGGTTCTTTGTAATACTATAGTAAATATTACTGCATTGTAGCAAAGAAATTAACATAAAATAAGTAAGTAAATACCTTGTATATGTAGATGAAAATAGAGTCTGATTTTTATACTCACATTAAAATGAACGATACAATATTATTTGTAATATTGTTTTTGTGTTGCTTCGATTATTATAAATATTATTAAAGCACAGATAAAAAGAAATATACACGAACGAAATCTATCTAACCTTCAAAACACAATGTTTTTAAATACAAACAGTTGTTTCTCTTCCAGTGTTGACAGTTCGTTATTCTCTTTTCCTGGAAGGAACAGTGTGACTTCACATAGCTTTTCGTGTTGTTTACAATGGATAGCTGGCGATCACAACTTTAAATGTTCATTGTAAATTAAATATTGCGATTTGAGGGTTGATATTTGGTATGCCTTGTTTATATATGTAGTTGTAGACAAATACAATAAATAAAAAAATGTCCCCTATTGCTCCGAGGTATTTATACTTTTCGGTAAATACCAACGAGGTATTTGTGGTTTATTATGGAATGATATATTGATTAATTTTTTCGGCAGAGCACTAGGTATCTCAGATTATTTATTGTTATAGGGGTGTGGCCTGGACATAAACAAAAATTTGTTAAAAAACCGACAGAAGCATGGTCCTTGACAAAGCAAAAAAAGGAGGAGAGAAAGAACAAACGACAAAAGAGAAAAGAAAGAAAGGAAAAATTGGCACAGAGTGAACAACCCAAAAAGAAAAAGCGGAAAGGTATATATTTTTTAAATTAATAGTACCACGTTTTTTTAGTTAGTACTATTTATATTTTATTTATAATATAGTTAATAATACATATATAAATATATATTTTTTGGATCTTTCAAAACAAAAAAATTATTTTGTATTTTACTTTATCGTACTACATACGCAGTATGAGTATAATAGATAAAGTTATAGGATCGTGCAAAAAAAATTTTTCAGATTTCACTTTTTTTCGACGTTTTGAGTCCCCCTGAGTCCAAAAAGCAAATAAAAAAAACATGTCGGAAGTATGTACGTACGTACGTATGTCGCCACCGCCCAGCAAAAACGACTGGACCGATTTTGATGAAATTCGGTATGAGTAAGTTTAAGAGAATTTTGTCGAGAAACTAAGCTTTTGAAAAAACCTCTCAAAGGGGGGCCGAAATAGGGGGGTTATTTGGGGCCCATTTTTGCAAATTTTGACCGAAACGAATGAAATTTAACTTAAAGTTAGCTCATCGATAGGTAAATAGAAATACGGAATTTGACATTTCCAAATCCAAAATGGCGGCCGCCCACCCGATACATTTCCCTACCAATCTAAAAACTTGTTTAAGATAAATTTAATTTGAAAAAACATTTATATAGCCTAAAGATGGGGCTATAACAAGAATATTATCGTTTTTCAGAAAAAGTTATGGGTTGCCTATATTTAAGGGGTCAAAATTTGACATAAATTTGAACTAAATTTTCTCAAAAATGACTCCAAGGAATTTGTTTATTTTTTGATATATTTTTAATATCCTATCGGTAAATTGAATACCATTGGTCAGATTTCTTAACTCCTCATAGGAGGGGAGTTATGAATTTTTTATAAAAAAATATTCGAGTGCCCGTAACTACCTCTGTAATAGAAATTAAAATTTGAAATTTGGCAGACATATATAGTACTTTGTTATCTATTAGCATAATAAATTTTACCCACAATATGGCTTCCGGTTTAACCGGAAATGAAAAAAAAATCTTAATTTTTTACATACGCCCTGTATATTTTTACATATTTTGAAAGAATGTAAAATTATCTTTCCAGTGACATAAAACTCGTTGCTGTAACTCAAAAACTCGAAAAGTTACAGAAAATTGAAATTTTGCTAGAATCTTGTGTGTGTCCCCTCTCACGCGATCATAGCAGAGCATTATTATAGGGCAGTCAATGAGGGTATTTGGCTCCGAATTCCATCCTACTACATCGATGTACTTGATATTTTCACAGTAAGTAGGGAATAGCTCAAGAAACAAAATCTACCCTATATACTATGGCGCTTTTATCTTGGGGCAATTCCCACCCCTTCAAGGGGGTGGAAAATTTATTGGTCAAAATAAGCATGGAAGTGGCTAGAGAACCTATTTTTAAGCAAAAACTGATCTATACTTTTTTTTGAGAACTCAATACTTTTTGAGTTAAGCGTAGTTGAAAATTGGCCATTTTCATTTAAAAATGACACGTTTTCGGACGGTTTTTTGTGAATACCTTAAAAACTATGCATCAAACTGAAAACACTGTATAAAATTTTTTTTTAATTATAAATAACAAAGAGATTCGTTCCTTCGTAAATTTTCTATTTATAATACAAAAAGAGATATGGTAGGTAAAAAGAGTTTGTTTTTTGGTGCATGCTCAAAGTGCTCATGCGTTTGTAGTGTTTGAAAAGGCCTTTAAAACGAGCACTGTTAAATGTCGGTTACATTCAAACTAAGTGAGATATGGTGCAAAATATATGACTAATGTACTTTAAGGAAAAATGAGAAGTACATACATTTAACCCCTCATTCACCAGAATTTAAATGCATTGTTTTTCTTTTGCAATACCTCTTAATATAGTGTTATTTCTACTTTCAAAAAGTTGGGCGGGTGAAAAAAATAAGATCAAATTATAGAGCGCATTTTTAAATTTTCTTAAAATTCTTCCTTTTGCTCCATGCAATTCGAAAATAAAAATGTTCTATCCCCGAGAAGTGGTGAGAACCGCCCCCATGATAAAAGCGCCATAGTATATAGGATAGACTTTGAATTAGGAGATTGGACTTTGGGCTACTCCCAAAATTTCATTACAATCCATGCAGAAAATGCAAATATTGTAAACTATTAATTTCTCAGAAAAATTGACTAATTTGAAATGAAATTATGACTAATATTCTATTGATTTATGCAATAATCTATAGTGTGTCCCCGAACATTTTCTCAAATGCGGGAATTAATGATGCGTAGAACCATAAAATATTTTCAAGTATACAAGGTGTTTCTAAAATATCAAAATAACGAGTAACTTTGTTGTTTTTGTAGAATGCCAGTATCTAGTACGATAACGATAATAGTCGGTACGATAAATTTCTCGGGCGGCCCTTCCGTCCAGCGTTTTTTCTGTAAGTTTATCGTTTTCGAGTTATAAACAATTATTGTATGTACACGTACACACTGGTGCAGGTGCATTAGTCTTCAACGTCCTTGTCCCTTGCATTACTGCTCTCACATAGGCCGATCAGACACCAGTAAATTCCAGTCTAAGCCTCAGATTCGAATTTTAAACTGATTCGTTAGCCGTTTTTATTTTCTGTTCGGCGGATCAGGAATTGAACTCACATCCACTAGAACACATCGCAGCAAAGCGAAGTGAGGTCGACCGCTTAACTCAAATGACCGACAGTTAAACAATTTAAAATAAAAAAAAATAACGAAAAATGAAGCTTCTCAAGACTCAAAAACATAAGTAAAAAATATCATTTATGAAATTATGAAGTACCTAAACTCAAGTTCAAACCTTATTACATCAGTTCTTGATAAGTATTTTGGGGTTATTTCATTTTAAAACATTGTTTTTTTAGTTGCTAATGCAGTCCGATCTCACGTCTTCCCATAAGCAACCTTCCTCATTAACAACTAAAAAAATATATATTTTAGAATAAACATGACAAAAATTCTTATCGGGACCTGATAGAAGAAGGTTTGAACTTGAATTTAGGTACTTGTTGATTACAACAATATTTTTTGTATTTTTGAGACTCGAAAAATCGAAATTTTTTTTTTTTCAATTTTTAATGGTTTGTTTACATTTAGTCTTAAAAAACATATCAAATGTAAGAAAAACATATGTAATTACTAATTATGTCAATAACTTCATATAATTTTTTCTATGCAGGTATTAGTGACGAAGACTTAGAAGAGTTAAAGAAAGATGTAGCTTTATTGAAAAAGCTAAAGAAAAAGAAGATATCAAACGAAGATTATGAAAAAGATATTGGTTTATGTTAAGAATAAATAAATTTATTTTTTATATCGTTAATAATCTATTTTGTACTTTATTAAATTTGAAAACCCAATTACAAAAGACAGGTCAACAATTGACCAGGGCCCGGATTACGAACACTCGATACGCATCGTATCCGCCATGTTTTACCGTAGGGAGTGATTACGAAACCTCTTTCCCTACGTTGTCGATGCGAGTCAACTCGAAGGCACTGCTCGATACCGACGATCCTATCGAGTTGCCAACTCGAACTATCTATCTCTCTCATCTCCTATAACACTTTCTCTCTTACCGGTCAAAGTATAAAAATTAAGAAAAGTGAATACATAACGAGATAAACTACTTACTTCATACTTTGATTTCTTTAATTTAAAAATAATGTAAATCGTTAATCAAACGATATTTAGATTATACGATTTTGATAATAATTCTCATGATTTGAACATTCAAAAAAGATATTGTTTAAATCTCCTAGTGAGGTGTTATTACACTCATTACACTGACAGGAGTTCTCTAATGCTTATTCCTATTTTAAAAAGATATGAAGGAAACGTCCATGGTTAATTTTTATCCTTGTAATATTTGCAGAGTAAGATTTAATGGCGAAAAGGTAAGATAAGGAATGCTCTGAGACAGTATTCAATGAAGGGTAGTTAGCAGTGACTATTACGAACTTTAGTAACATTTTTATATAACGTCTCCCATCTTTCCCTGGCCATTTAATCTTTAATAATGGTGTAAAAAATCATAATTATTCTCAAATTCTACTCAAGTTCGAAAATCAATATCTAGGTATACGTTATCACTGAATCATCCTTAGAATATAAAATAAACGTTTATAATAATTAAATAATAAAAACTTTATTTAATATTCTATAATAATAATAATTGAGGTTAATGAGAGAAATTTCTTGGCATATAACGTGCATTCCATTTGTTCGAAATATTATCCCGTAGGTTCAAAAATACGATGATTGCCGATCATTTTCTGACAGTCTACTCGAACCCAGTTCGTAATCACTTTTTGGCTTCGATAAGTATTCGCATCGAGTTTGCCTACGGTTTGTTTTGCGATTTCGCATCGAGTGTTCGTAATGCCGGGGCAGATTTTTGTGCTACTTCAAATCTTAGAAAAAGCGATGAATTTAATATTGGTACGTTTTAGCTCTTTGTGAACTTTGTAAAGTCAGCGTATGATAGCGTCCCAAGATGTAAATTATATGAAGCCATTAATGAACTAACATTCCCCATATATTAATAATATTTGTAAAAATATTATTATTATTGAGTAAAGTGATTTGCAAAGTGCAAATACAAGATTATCTGTCACAACTTAAGACTTCAAACGAGCATACGACTCAGTCAAAAGGAACAAACTATACTATATATTGGCTGAATTGGCAATACCACACAAGCTAATAAGACTCATTAAAGCCACAATGGATGAAACTCAGGCATGTGTACGAATACAAAACCATCGGACAGACTTTTTAAAATTTCGCAGGGACTAAAGCAGGGAGATGGGCTGGCCCCAACATTGTTTAACCTGGCACTGGAGTATGCGGTTAGGCAAATGCAAACTGGACGAGGAAACCTACTGACCAACCGAACGGTTCAACTGGCCGCTTATGCCGATGATATTAATACTCTGGGCTTATTAGCAAAATTCATGGAAAAGTTATTTACCAGCAATTTTATTGCTGGAATCGAATTATAAGATCCTATATATTAATAATATATGTATGCAAAGTCCGCAGATAGTGTGCTACTTTTTTTATAAACAAAATGGCGCCGACAAATCGTATTTTTTTCAATTATTTCTCTATAACTCCGAAGATTTTAACTTTACAACAAAAATACCCAAATAAAAATTCACCGCAATTAAATTCTGCATAGAGATATGTTTTTCACGATTTGCTCCGACGAAAATTTTCCTCGGAAAATGCGGGTTTTCCTAACAAAAACTTTAATTTTCAAATAAAGTTTTAGGTAAGTAATTATTAATCAATAATTAAATAACTTAGTGACGTCAAAGCTCTCTTGGTATAGATTGTAATTCCAGAAGCCGGTGAAAATTAAACGAACATTTTAGCAACAATTCAATTGTTAATTAACAACTAAAAAGGGGTAGTTCCCTATTAACAATTTACGATCGCAATAATAACCAAAATAATCATGACACAATGATCAAACTTATAAAGATTATAAAGATGAGATGCTTATTTAATATTTTATCGACAAATTATAAATTTTTCTTTTTTTTTCATAATCTTTAAATTTTGAAAAAAAGAGTTATAATACGCTGGTATTCTTAGTAAAGTACAAAGAAAGGTTATTTTCCAGCAATTTTATTGCTGGAATCGAATTATAAGATCCTATATATTATTAATATAGGTATGCAAAGTCCGTAGATAGTGTGCTACTTTTTTTATAAACAAAATGGCGCCGACAAATCTTATTTTTTTCAATTATTGCTCTTTAACTCCGAAGATTTTAACTTTACACCAAAAACACTCAAATAAAAATTCACCCCAATTTAATTCTAAATAGAAGTACGTTTTTTCCGATTTGCTCCGACGAAAATTTTCCTCGGAAAATGTGGGTTTTCCCAACAAAATCTCGAATTTTCAAATAAATTTTTTGGGCCAGTAATTATTTATGAATAATTATATAGCTTTGTGAAATAAAAGCTTTCTTGGTATAGATTATAAATTCAGAAGCCGGTGAAAATGAAACGAATATTTTAGCAACAATTCAATTGTTAATTAACAATTTACAGTCGCAATAACAACCAAAATAATCATGAGACATTGATTAAACTTAGAAAGATTATAAAGGTGTGATGCCTATTTAATATTTTGTCGACAAAATATAAATTTTTCATTTTTTTGCATAATCTTTAAATGTTTAAAAAAAATTGTTATAAAAAAATGAACATTTCTCAGAAATTGTTTATTATATTCTAATTTTATAAAATACTTAAAATGCGTATTTCATAGGTCTTGAAAATGAATGCTTTAAAAAAAATTTCCAACCATTTGCAAAAAAGTTATGAAACAGCAAAATAAATATACGTTTTCTCCGTTGTTTATAATTTGTTTTAATTGTTTCAAAGCTTAAAAGTGAGTCTATGGTATAATATAATTACTCACAAAGAATGTCAAAAATTAGTGCAATGGTTATATTTTAATCAAAGATTAAAAATACTTTTTTTTTGTAATTTTTAGCGCAAAAGTAGGCCTGATACAGAGTCGGAGCTTAAATGTTCACTCGAAGCGACCGACACGCAGCATGCATTATTTATAAAAGTGTACGTCTCGCGCGGCCCGTCGTCGCTCCGAGTGAAAATTTTAGTTACAGTGCTGTATTATTCTACTTTCGCGCGTGTAAATTACAAAAAAATATATTTATAATCTTTAATTAAAATATAAGCATTAAACTGATAATCGATATTTTTTTGTAAATAATTAGCTTGTACTTTAAACTCACTTCTACGCTTTGAAAGAATTAAAAAAAATTATAAACACCGTAGAAATCGTATGTTTACTTTGCTGTTTCATAACTTTTTTGCAAATGGTTGCAAAAAAGTATTAAAGCATTCATTTTCAAGATATTTGAAATGCGCATTTTAGCTATTTTTTAAAATTACAATATAATAAAAACTTTCTGAGAAACGTTAATTTGTTTATAACTATTTTTTTAACATTTAAAGATAATGCAAAAAAATAAAAAATTTATATTTTGTCTACAAAATATTAAATAGGCATCTCATCTTTATAAGATTTCAAAGTTTGATCAGTGTATCATAGTTATTTTGGTTATTATTGCGGCCGTAAATTATTAATTAACAATTGAATTGTTGCTAAAATATTCGTTTAATTTTCATCAGCCTCTGGAACTATAATCTAAGCCAAGAAGGCTTTTAAGTCACCAAATTATTTAATTATTGGTAGATAATTACTTATCTAAAACTTTATTTGAAAATTAAAGATTTTGTTGGGAAAACCCGCATTTTCCGAGAAAAATTTTCGTCCGAGCAGATCGGGAAAAACACGTCTCTATGCAGAATTTAATCACGGTGAATTTTTATTTGGGTGTTTTTGTTGTAAAATTAAAATCTTCGGAGTTATAGAGCAATAATTGAAAAAAACACGATTTTCGGGCGCCATTTTGTTTATAAAAAAAGTAGCACACTATCTGAGGACTTTGCATACCTATATTATTAATATATAGGATCTTATAATTCGATTCCAGCAATAAAATTGCTGGTAAATAACTTTTCCCAAAAATGGCCTATTCTCCGATAATCAGCCCAGACTATAATATTATGAGTAGAACATCAACAGGAGCACAGGAAATATACGCAGAGTTAAAAACACAAACAAAAATGCTGGGTCTGGAAATTAACACAGAAAAAACAAAAATAATGACTCAGACGAGAAGAAATATAGTCTCACAAAACATTATACATGAAGATGACATTGAAACGGTTGGAAAGTTTACATTACTGGGAGTAGAAATATATGCCGACGGATCAGAAGATGGAGAAATACGGAAGAGAATAACGCAGGCAAACAGAGCTTATTTTACCCTCTCCCATATATTTCGGTCTAAAAGTGTCCACCGAAATACAAAGATGAGAATCTATAAAACTTTAATTCGACCAATAACATGATATGGCAGTGAAGCCTGGGTCCTGAAAGAAACATCCAAAAACAAACTCGACACATTCGAAAGGAAAGTAGTGAGGAGAATACTAGGACCTGTGAGGGAAAACGGAATCTTCAGAAGTCGATACAACAACGAACTTTATCAACTTTATAAGGAAGCACCGCTGTCAGACTTCATCAGAATACAGAGATTGCAATGGGCCGGACATATGTGATAAGAATGGGAGAGGATAGGCTACCAAAAAGAGCACTGAATGCTAGAATGCAGGGAAAGAAACCGGTTAGAAACCCAAGAAAGCGCTGGGAAGACACAGTAAACAGCGACGCACAAGCCCTTTTAGGAGTCCGTGTATGGAGAAGAGCAGCCATAGACAAGCAAGGGTGGAGGCAAAAAATAAAGGAGGCCAAGGCTCAATTTGGTCTGTAGTGCCGTAGAAGAAGAAGGGACCTCATCGAAAAGATTACAATAATTTTCCTCAAGATAAGTTAAAGATGCGATTACGATTATGAATGAATAAATGTTGTAGGTCCGCTCATACATCGGAGTGACGGCTACAGCTTGTATGTCTCGTCTACTATTGGGACCATGCAAGTTCGGCAAAGCGACACCTATTTCTACGCTCTGCAACTTTATTCGCACTTTTAATTACATTGGCCAATTATATTAGTCCTGGTTACTGGATAATTGTCAAGGCCATAGTCCAAAAAAATAATAAGAAAAAATAAGATTCAGGTTATGTTATTAAAACGTAAACAATTGTACGTAGTAAATAAAATTAGTTATTAAAATGCAGTACTGCAAGCAAAATACAATTAATTAAATTTACCTTTATATAATAATTGCATATCAATATTGTGCAGCAACATATAATTTTTCTTCTTCAATGTCAATAGATATGAAATGTACGTCAATTTGACAATATGAATTATTTAAGAAAGTTGCAATATTTCTCCCCTATTCGCGCACGATCGTTTCTCAATTCCCTTCCAAGTACTTGCACACCGCGAATATTAAATATCATGAAGAATAGGGTGTACCTTATTTCGAAGTATAGAAATACATTCATTCCAACTCCACGACGTGCCAGGTAATTAGCAACGTCATGGAATTTGAGTAAATCGGAAAAAACCAAACATGAACCGAAGATAAAATATGTTTATTCCAATATAAACTGCTATAAAAATAAAATACGTTATTTCATATATTACTTAAAATATAACACACTACTATAAAAATCATTCAAACAATATTATGGATTATGGACAGGCCATTAACAATTACAAAGCGTAAAATTAAGTGTTATAAATCAAACTTATTGCTGATTGTTGCCCCACATTCTTATTGCTGTTAAGGCAGCGTTGAACTTTGTGCACCACTCTATCCTCTCCTGTTTCGTATCTGCTGAAAGTAAGTGTCTAGAACAAAAATCAATCATAATTATCGTCATTGAGATTAAAATATACACAGTTTCAAAAGTTATGCATCACCCAAAATTTTCAACATTATTAATTATTTTCAGATTATATTATTATAGATCATTTATAAAAAAAAGTATCAAAACGTTGAAATATACTTTTTGTTTTAAAAGAGATACTGTTTTTTAATAAATTAATAAAGAATTAAAAACTAAACAATTTATTTAACAATTTTAATATCGTGTATTTCTACCAAGGGCATCGATGCAAGCCTGAATTCGAGCTCTAGTACTGTTAACAAGTAAATCATTTGCTGTAGCATATTCTGTCATTCTTCTCTACAGGCAAACGTAAGTTCAGGATGGGTTCTAAGAGGATTCCTTCGGGCATGAACAGCTTTGGAGAGCACATTCCATGCATGTTCAAAGGGGTTCATGTCTGGAGACATCGCAGGCCACTCGCTTGAGTCCTATGTGGACGTTACCATCCATAAATGCCCACACCACATCCATCAATATTCAACCACAAGCTCCTCACCATAATCTCACATGAGATTCTAAAATCCGTGTGATGTACCTTTCAAATTTTGATTCAAATTTACCGCGCTGTAATGCTTGTTTGTAATTGGTCCAACCTCAGAAGATTTTGACACTAATGACATTTATCAAATTTTCACTTTTGGCATTTCATAGGTTAATTACGACTTTTTGTGTTTTCTGCGTTATTCCTTTAATTTCTAGATTTTTAGTCTGCTATTATATAAAAAGCAGTTGTCTTTAGAACTCTTTAGCGACGTATTAATATAATATTTATGGATTACCGTTAAGGGCAGACATAATCAACCAAAAAAGAAGATGTATTTGGTGACGTTTCTAGTGACTTTCTAGGGTGTGAATCTGTCTTTTTAGTTATAGACCAAGAGGCTAGCGTCAAGCGAAACGTAGAACAGGGGTTACTGAGAGGGTATCAAAGTTGCTTTCCTACGAAGGTAATTATTTCCATTTACTAAGGCTGAAAATCAGTACACACATTCTAAATTAAATATAAAGAAAAGTTATTATAGTCGGTCAGCTGTATGACGGGACAGAGCCGGTCGGTCGGCCCCAATAGTCGATTGAGGAAATGAAGCATTTTGGCTCGCAATTTTTTCGTCCAGCATGGATTTACTTGAAATTTTCACAGAAGGTAGGGAATAGTCCAAGGATCATTTTATGTATCACGCCGCTATTATACGCTAAAACCTTGGGGGTGGTTGCCACCCCATCTCGGGGTGGGAGACATTTTAACCATGTAATTCGATGGAAAAAGTGATTCTAAGTAAAAAATGTTTTTACATTTTCTTCGTAAAACGAATATTTTTGAAGTTATTCGCGCTTGAAAATATCAGTTTTTCGACTAAAAAACAGGGGTGTAGTGGAGCGGGAACGCGTGGGAACGGCGTTCCCACACTGGTTTAATTTACTAAAAAAAAAATATTATAGAATGCCTGATTACACTTTCCCCGAGATTATATCTACCCCACTTCACCCTAACAAATAAAATTAAAATCACTTACGCAAGTAGATAAAATAATATCTTAAAAAATGTGTGAGTGGGTGAGTGCATATATTGATTTGAGGCATCAGCCCGCACCCATGCACCATACCTACCCGAATTTCAATATTCTAAGGGCCGGTTGTTCGAACGCTAATCAACAATGATGACTATCAAATATTTAATTACTGTCACCAAAACTGTCAATGTCAACTTTTATTGGGTTGCTGAAAACATAATTGATTAAAATTATGAGATTAGTTAATCAATTAACATAACAATTATTAACATAATTGATTAAGTAATTTTATAATTATAATTAATTATGTTTTCAGCAACCCAAACAAAGTTGACATTGACAGTTGGGACAGTAATTAAATATTTGATAATGATCATTGTTGATTAGCGTTCGAACAACCGGCCCTTATTGTTTTCTTAGATTAAGATTAAGTAGGTAGTTCGGTGACACAACTTTGCCGTCGTGTCATCGTCGGCGCGGTGATAGCCGGTATCCGGGGCGCAGTTTAGCCCCCTCCCTCTTTCACGTGCGACAGAGAAAGAGGGGAGCGAGTAGGAGGGAAGGGGTCAATACCGCCGTCAAAGAAAAATCAAAAAACACTGTTTTCGTTCTTTTCTAAGCAACCAAATGAAGATAAAGGTGAAGAAGTAAATGATTTCGGTGTATCTCTTTCAGGGAAAAATTCTACTTCTCTTCGTGTGTCTTCAGATGAAAAAAGTGATTTACAGGCAGGAACTGAAAGTAATTCTTCTGTAAGTTCGTCTTCGAATATGCATGAGCATGATGAACAAAATAAATCAGAATGGCCTTCTATATGGACTATTGATATGTGGGAACGCAAAAAAGAAGCCTTCCCATGGTTGGGTTGCAAAAACGGTTCATTAGGCTGTACATTATGTAGCACCGTTTCTCATCTTGGTGCTTTTAAAAGGGAACGTACATCAATTTCTAAAGAATGGTGCACATTTGCAATAACATTCAATGGGTCTAGTAAGTCTGCCCAACTTACTTCCCTAAGAAAAAAAATTTTTCTTCACAAGCAATCATCAGCCCACTTGACTGCTGAGAGCATAACCGCTAAGGCGAACGAGGAAACTATTGAAAACGTTTGTGATAAAATGAACGTTTCCAATCTAGAATCTACAATTAAAGTATTTCGATCAGCTTACTATTTGGCAAAAAATGATAGGCCCTTTTCTGATTATTCTAAACTTTTGCAACTTCAGAAAATGAATGGTGTAGACATTGGTGTAGGATTACACTCTAGATTTAGTGCAACTGAAATCATTGACCACATTTCTCATGAAATGAAAAAGCGAATTACTCAACAGGTGAAAAGCATTTCAGGTAAAATTTCGATTTTGATCGATGAATCTACAAGCTTAAGTGATAAATCTACCTTGATTGTTTATTTAAAATGTGAAACCAGCAAAGATTTGCCACCAAATGTCTTATAGTCGGAGAGATAGAAGCGGATTTTGTGCGTGATAAGTAATATGGAAAAACTATATGGGGATATGTTAAACTAGTTGTGTACATTACTTTCCCCAACGGCCGGAAACCAGAGTTGGGGCCGAGGGTAGATATAAGGGGTCAAAGTCCCGGTTTTTATTATTTTTTTTGTGACGCTCTTGATAGAGATAGTGCACCAAAATTTGGGAATAAGTAGGTCATGACGTAACTAATTAAAATCTCCAGGGGCGGAACGCTGCGTGGCCGACAAAGGGGTGGGGGAAGGGTTGAATATAAAAATTATAATTGGGTTTTTGTGACGTTCCTGATCGAAATAGTGCACCAAAATTTGGGATTAAGTAGACCATGACATAACTAAGTAAAATCCCCAGAGCCGGAAAACAGATTGGGGGACGAGGGTAGTTATAGGAGGTTAAAGTCGCGGTTTTTATTATTTTTTTTTGTTACGCTTATGATCGAGATAGTGCACCAAAATTTGGGAATTAGTAGGTCATGACGTAACTAATTTAAATCTCCAGGGGCGGAACGCTGCGTGGCCGACAATGGGATGGGGGAGGGGTGAATATAAAAATTATAATTGAGTTTTTTGTGACGTTCCTGATCGAGATAGTGCACCAAAATTTGGGAATAAGTAGACCATGACATAACTAAGTTAAATCCTTAGAGCCGGAAACCAGAGTGGGGGACGAGGGTAGTTATAAGGGGTCAAAGTCGCGGTTTTTATTATTTTTTTTTGTGACGTTCATGATCGAGATAGTGCACCAAAATTTGGGAATAAGTAGACCATGGTGTAAAGAATGAAAATCTCCAGGGGCGGAACGCTGCGTGGCCGACAAAGGGGTGAGGACAGGGGTGAATATAAAAATTAAAAGGGGTTTTTTGTGACGTTCCTGATCAAAATAGTGCACCAAAATTTGGGAATAAATAGACCATGACCTAACTAAGTAAAATCCCCAAAGCCGAAAACCAGAGTGGGGAACGAGGGTAGTTATAAGGGGTCAAAGTCGCGGTTTTTATTATTTTTTTTCTGACGCTCATGATCGAGATAGTGCACCAAAATTTGGGAATAAGTAGGTCATGACCTAACCAATTAAAATCTCCAGGGGCGGAATGCGGCGTGGCCGACAAAGGTGTGAAGACAGGGGTGAATATAAAAATTATAAGGGGTTTTTTGTGACGCTCATGATCGAGGTAGTGCACCATAATTAGGGAATAAGTAGGTCATGACGTAACTAATTAAAATCTCCAGGGGCGGAACGCTGCGGGGCCGACAAAGGGGTGGAGACAGGGGTGAATATAAAAATTATAAGGGGTTTTTTGTGACGTTCCTGATCGAGATAGTGCACTAAAATTTGGGAATAAGTAGACCATCACATTACTAAGTAAAATCCCCAGAGCCGGAAACTAGAGGGGGGACGAGGGTAGTTATAAAGGATCAAATTCGCGGCTTTTACTATTTTTTTCTGACGCTTATAATCGAGATAATGTACCAAAATTTTGGAATAACTAGTTCATGACGTAACTAAGTAAAATACCCAGGTGCAGAATGCTGCTTTTGTGGACAATGGGGTAGGGGCAGGGGCAGGGGTGAATATATAAATTATAAGGAGTTTTTTGTGACGTTCTTGATAGAAATAGTGCACCAACATTTGGGAATAAATAGGTCATGACGTAGCTAAACAAAATATATACGGGCGGAACGCTGTGTGGGGAACAAAGGGGTAAGGGCAGGAGTGTGTATTAAATTTATAAGAGGTTTTTGTGGCGTTCGTGATCGGGATAGTGCACCAAAATTTGGGAATAAGTAAATCATGACGTAGCTTAGCAAAATCTCTAGAGACGTAATGCTGCATGGGGGACCAAAGGGGTCAATATGCAAAACTTTTGAGTGATGATCGTCCTCGAGAATATGTCTGCAATTTGCACAATTGATTCATTTAAATGTCTATGATCAAAATCCAGAAGGGCACAGAGCTAGGTGGGGGTTATTTTTCCTAAAAATTTACCAATTTAAAAAAAATTCCAACTGGACAACATTATATTTAAATAGTTACAGCTATATTTAAAATTTCCTACCGAAATTAAATTTTGAATTTCCTGCGTCATCATCCGCTTGGGTTAGTTCCGACACGAATCTCTTGGAGCGTTGAATTTGATATCCAAATAACGATATTTGATATCCTTGCATGTAACGCCTATGTAACGCCTGTGATTTTTGAGTGAACGGTTGTATTGTTGTATTCAAAAATGGATGAAAACGTTATTGCTTCGTGTGTTCTAAAAATTGCTTGTAACGAAAATGATAGAATTATTTTGTTCAATGAAGATTCTTTAAAATATTGCAGAGATATATTGGATATTAGAAAAGCGTGTAAACTCAAATATCAAGAAATTATTTTGCCGGATTCGGTGAATAATGTAAGTGGTCATCATGGTAATTGTAAAAAGTTTTTTACATCGATTGACAAGGCCATTGTAGAAGCTTACAACAATAAAACTGGATCTTCAGAGGAAAATTTAAATACCGGTAAGTAATTATTGGATAATATATATGCAATATATACCTACTGCAATATACACAGTATCGAAATCAATTATACTTTCAATATAGTTGATTGATTATTTGAGATCCAAATTAATTAAAAAAATAAGGCTTGTCTTGAGAATTGTATAACTGCTGCCATTGCAGAGTTTACACTTTTTCATAAGATTAATAGCTGGTTTTTTGAATTTTTGTCTCGTTTACACGAGATTTTTACGTCAAAGTGACATTAATTAGGTACCAGTAGCAAACCCAGAATAGGTTGATTAAAATTAATAAAAGGTAAATAAATAACTCGAAAAATTATTTAAAATACATGTAAAAATGAAGGTGTAAATAAAACAGTGACCGAAGCTGTAGGTACATAAATTTATAATTTTTAGAAAAAATATAATTTCTGTTAGACATACGGAATAATTGTTTGAACAAAATTCCAAACCATTTAATTTTTTTAAGTATTCGTTTAAAACAATTATTTTGAAATCTATTGACCTGGCGGATGTTTCATAGTAGGTATAGTATATCATTTTTTCCGTGCAAATTGAGTAAATTTGTAACAATTATTACTTATTTTTTTTTATTCATTAATAGATTCATCAATCGACTTTACAACAACCGAACATGCAACGGAAAGTCATATCGAAGAAGACGAGGGATGCTTGTTTTGCGATAAAAGAAGAAAGAGGAGTAAAAAATGTCATCGTGTACCATTACATAAGTCATCAGACCAGTCACTTCTTAATACTATTACTAATGTTGCGAAAGGATTAAATGATACTCTAATGCTTAACAAAATTAGTTCTATAGGCTCGTATTATTATTATCATTTTCAATGTAAGCAAGTGTATGTTTATCAATTTAATGGACCTACTAATGAGCGAACAGTATGGCATGACGTGAGAGATCTGCACAAAAAAGCATTTGAAAAAATATGTGATTACGTTGAAATTAATGTAATTGAAAACAAAAATTCTTATTCTTTGAAAGTGTTGACGGATAAGTATTTAACAATATTAAGTAATCTTGCAAAAGAAAATCAAGTTGACTTTGACAGTAATTTTTTTCAACATCATTTGTTAGATAAATTTATTAACCGGTTTGGTAATCAGATACAAATTATAACAATTTTCAAGAAAAAACTTATAGCTTCTCGAATGAGTTGTAACATAAATGAGAGCACTTTTGGCGAAATTACCGATTTGGAAGAACAAACTCGCGTCGGCACTAGGGTTAGAAAATCTATTTTATCTATTAACAAAAAACGTCTGCCTAGAAAATTAGAGACAAGTCACCTGATTGCCGGTGAGTGCGATATAGATGACATTCCCGAGAATTTGATTAGTCTTTTGCGATGTATAATAACTAATAATGATTCAAGAAGGCTTAAAAGCGAAAATTGTATGAGAAAAATGTATTCTATAGCCTGCGATATAATCTATGCTGCTTCTGACGGTAAAATTAAAACTTCTAAACATATAACATTAGGTATGACTTTAAAAAGCATAACTAGTAGTCGTAAAGTAGTTGACATATGTAATAGATATGGTCATTGTTGTAGTTATCACACTATTGAAGAACTAGAAACGGAAGCTACTTTTTATGCAAATGATAAGTCAGTGATATGTCCTTTAAATACAGTTTTATTACCAGACTATTGCACGGGTATAGCGTTTGATAATTATGATAGGTATGTAGAAACTCTTAATGGGAAAGATACATTGCACGATACTGTTGGAATTTTGTACCAAAATATCGAGGAAGGCCATGAGATGAATTCTGCGGCAAATAAAGGAAATTTATCTCCTTTGTGTAAGAGGCGAAGAACTTTTGATGCAATTGCTCCTGAAATTCAAAATTATAACAAAGCTCTGATTTTCAAAGATACCTTGTTACCACTAGAAAGTCCATTACGGAATATTACTTCTAGTAATGCCAACTACATGAAAAAAATTGACTTTTTATGGTTATTATCTCATTTTCTTGAAATACCAAATACACCTTTATGGGTTGGTTTTAATAGCAAAATTATTAGTGATGATAGTACCCAGCAAAGAGTAAGTTATTTAACACCCATAAATCTTTCTCCAACAAATCAATCTGTCGTATACTTAACATTAAGACAAGCTCAACAAATAGCTTCAGAGTGCAAGCAAAATTACATGCAAGTCTCCTATGATTTAGCTATTGCTAAAATGGCTTTGCAAATACAAAATATTGAAAAACCTTTATTTGACAACGTTTTCATTCGCTTGGGCGATTTTCACATTATGATGGCATATTTTCACGCTATAGGAAAATTTATAGACGAATGTGGGCTTACTACTTTGATGGTTGAAGCAGAACTTTTAGCTAGTGGCTCAGTGAACGGCTTTATCTCTGGAAAACATTTTAATAGATGTAAGCGTTTATACCCTATACTATATCTTACGTTCCATATGTTGCATTTTGATCAGTTTCTGACAGATAATGAAATAACAATTGATGATTCCATTCGTGAGTTGCTTGATACAATTTTTATTGAAAAGGTATCTCCCCTTACTTTTGAGAATGAAGATTTATCCAAACTTATTAAAAAATACATAGCGTACAAGGAGAAAACTGTGGCTGGTGACCATGGCTATACCGCTCAATTTTATATAATTTTAATGAACTTAATACAAAATTATTTAATTTTTTCGCGCAGTATTCGTACCGGAGATTTTGATACATATAAATATATAATTCCAAAATTAAATGACATCTTTTTTCTGTTCAATCATCAAAATTATTCCCGCTGGCTTTGTAAATATCATGATAACTTATTAAATTTAGATAAAACCCATCCAAAACTTGCTGTAGAATTCGACAAGGGAATGTTTGGCATTAAAAGAACAAAAAATATTTTTTCGAGAATACCCGTTGACTTAACGTTAGAACAGACAGTAAATGCTGATGCTGCACGTCGTTTAACTGGAGTAACACATTTTACTAATTCTATATCAGCTAGACAGCGTTGGGCTAAAAGTAGTTGCATTCGTACAACAATCGTTTCTCACGTGTTAGATTTTACAGGTTTAAAAAAATGTCAAGATGTAACTTCTGATTTGGAAAAAAGTAAAATAATTATATCAAACAAGCAAGTTAAAGCTTCTATAAGAACTATTAACGAAAACATGAATCCCTTCAAACACACTGAAATAGACCATAAAAGTTTATTCAATATAGCAACCGGAAAAGCAACAACATGTGACGTAAGAGATTTTCTTTTAAATATCGAACTAAATGGTAAAAATTTGAGAGAAACTTTTATTAAGGAGTGTGCAACATCTGAAAGCCGATTTGAACAACCTATTGCAAAAAATAAGATTCTGAATTTTGCATCAGCTCATGTAAAAAAGAAAATTATTGTAAACAACAAGGTGCATGAAGTGACTTCAAAGAGACTTGTTTGGTCGGTTACTTTGCATATCGTTAACTAATAATACAGATGTAGAAAAAGCTCTGACCTATCCAATAACACCGGTTCCAATGTCTATGTGCCAAATGGATGGAACAATTTGCAAGACCAAAAAATCTTTGTTAGTTGAGTGTCTACATATCTCAAATGGTACAATACCTTCCTGTTCTGAGATTGACGTAATCGACGGTTTTTATATTCTTCATTGCCTTGTCGACATACCCCAAACATTTGGTAACATAGCCAAAAAATTTTTAAAAAAAATAACCAATACTACTGCTTTAGAAATTCATTTAATCTTTGATCAATACTTTAAGCCTTCAATCAAAAATTATGAAAGAAATTTAAGGGGTAACAATGAAGCTGAGCGCAGTTTCAATATTACAGGTCCAAATCAAAAACGTCCTGTAGATTTCTTGAAAGAATTGCGTAATAATAAATTCAAAGAAGCATTGGTGAACTTTTTCTTAACATTTTGGGGAAAAAATGAGGTAGCACCCTTTATTGGACAAAAAAAACTTGTCGTTAATTTCTACGAATGCCATACATTTTTAGTTAATGCTGTTGGGAATGTTGAAAAAGTTGTGGTACCTCATTTCAGCTGTCCTGCCCACGAAGAGGCTGACACCAAAATTGTTTTTCACATTTGTCAAATTCAAAAAGATTCCAATATTACAGTAAAATGCTCAGATACTGATATACTCGTAATTTTATTAAGCAATATGCATAATTTAAAAAGTAACTCAAAAATTTGGATTGAAAGTGGAGTAGCAGGAAAAAAAAAGTTCATTGATGTTTGTCAAATTTATAAACAGTATGGCGAAATATTATGCAAAGCTTTAGCAGGTTTTCACGCCCTAACAGGTTGCGATTATAACCCTAGTTTATATAGAAAAGGGAAAAAAAGGCCATTCAATGTATTAGTTAAGTCAGAAAGATATCAAAAAGCATTTTATTCCCTTGGAAATATTGATCAAGATCCAGATGAGGTTTTTAGAGTTATAGAAACTTTTATTTGTCAACTATATGGTTTAGCTCCCACAAAAAAGATTGTTGATCGGGATGTGAATTCTATGCGATATAAATTATTTAACCGTCAATATAAGATGAATGATGTCGATGAACCATTTTGTAAGAAAAAACTAAAAAACTTTGATGCCTCAAGTTTCCCACCTTGTAAAGTTGAATTATATGAGCACTTTTTAAGAGCACAATATATAACAAATATTTGGCTAAATGCTCATAAATCAGTTCCAACAGTACTCATTCCTACTGATTATGGATGGAAACTGGCTGATGATAATTCCTATAAATTTAATTGGTTTAAAGGCCCACAGTTGCCAGAATCTATTCGAGATATTGTTATAGGGGATGATGAGTCTGAAAATGAGATGGATGATTTTGAGTGTGAAAGTGATGAAAATGATGATAATAACGAGTCTGATGATAATAATATTAGCGGTGATGATGACTAATGTAATTTATATGTATTGTATAAAGTATATCTTTAAGTAAATTTTTATATATGTTAAAAGGCTACATCAGCGCGTCATCAAGACGAAAAACGCCTTCCAAGATTGCAGCTTTTGTTTTGAATATTTTGTCGGGTTATTTGACACACATATACGTACTATATTAAAGAATAGCGGTACACAGAACAATTTGAAAAATATGTTAGTATGTGGAAATTACTCTAAGTATAATTAAATAAAAGAAAAACAAAAAATTACACTATCTTCGAATAAACTTTTTATTCCATGCCTAGATTTTGTGTCACATTGGAACTACATACTAAAATCGTTTATCTATAACAAGAAATTGAACTTAACTGACAACATTTAGCAACATAGAGAAATAGTCACCGTTATCACAATGACTAATTACAATATTGTACTTTCGTCTTTGATAGTGTCACCTACTTCCGAGGCACTGTTGCCAAAGGTTCGCAAAACTTTCGAAAAACAGTGCGGCAAAACTTTCGCTCGAATTAATATTAATTACACACTGATGTAGCCTCTTAGTACTTGTAGATGTAAATAAAATTACATTTTCCAATGAAAAACCATAAATTTTTTCTAATTTCATCATTGTTTTTATCAATTAATAATAAATTTTCGAGAACAATAATTATAATTATTTGCATAAATCAATGTTATAATGTTATTTTGAAAAATATAAAAAAATTTAGTTTTTCTCTACATTATTTATGAAAATATTGTGACACCGTTTTTAACAAAACTAGCTGACCCCACGTAGCTGTCCGCTCTTTTGGATTTTGATTCTACAATAAATGAATTGTGCAAGTTACGGACATATTCTCGTTGACGAGCATCACCCAAAAATTTTGCGTATTCACCCTTGTCCGCCCCCTGGAGATTTTATTTAGTTTTTTCATGATCTACTTATTCCCAAATTTTGGTACACTATCTCGTTAACGAAGGTCACAAAAACCCCTATATTTGTATATTCAACCGTACCCACCACCCCTTTATACCCAAGCAGCGTTCCGCCCCTGGAGATTTTAGTTAGTTATGTCATGATCTACTATTGCCAAATTTTGGCGTACCATATCCATCACGAACGTCACAAAAAAACCCTATAATTTTTACATTCACCTCTGCCCCCACCCATTTGTCCCCCACACAGTGTTCCGCCCCTGGAGATTTTACTTAGTTATGCCATAATCTAATTATTCCCAAATTTTGGGGCACCAACTCGATCACAAATGTCACAAAAAACCACTTATAATTTATATATTCACCCCTGCAGCCCCACCATTGTCGGACACGCAGCGTTCGCCCATAGAGATTTTACTTAGTTACGTCATGAACTAGTTATCCCCAAATTTTGGTGCACTATCTCGATCATTAGCGTCAGAAAAAAAAATAGAAAAAACCGCGACTTTGACCAATTATAACTACCCTCGTCCCCCACTCTGGTTTCCGGCTCTAAGGATTTAACTTAGTTATGTCATGGTCTACTTATTCCCAAATTTTGGTGCACTATCTCGATCAGGAACGTCACAAAAAACTCAATTATAATTTTTATATTCACCCCTCCCCCACCCCATTGTCGGCCACGCAGCGTTCCGCCCCTGGAGATTTAAATTAGTTACGTCATGACCTACTAATTCCCAAATTTTGGTGCACTATCTCGATCATAAGCGTAACAAAAAAAATAATAAAAACCGCGACTTTAACCTCCTATAACTACCCTCGTCCCCCAATCTGTTTTCCGGCTCTGGGGATTTTACTTAGTTATGTCATGGTCTACTTAATCCCAAATTTTGGTGCACTATTTCGATCAGGAACGTCACAAAAACCCAATTATAATTTTAATATTCAACCCTTCCCCCACCCCTTTGTCGGCCACGCAGCGTTCCGCCCCTGGAGATTTAAATTAGTTACGTCATGACCTACTAATTCCCAAATTTTGGTGCACTATCTCTATCAAAAGCGTCACAAAAAAAATAATAAAAACCGGGACTTTGACCCCTTATATCTACCCTCGGCCCCAACTCTGGTTTCCGGCCGTTGGGGAGAGTAATGTACACAACTAGTTCAACATATCCCCATATAGTTTTTCCATATTACTTATCACGCACAAAATCCGCTCCCAGCTCTTAGACTATTATTCTTAGACCTAATTGAATTGCCTAACCAAACTGCTGATTCTATTTTTGAGGCACTTTTAGGTTGTTTGAAAAAATATGGGTTTGATTTTGAGTACCTAAAAGAGAATTTAGTTGCATTTGCCTGTGATGGCGCTAGTGTCATGTTAGGTAAAAAATCTGGCGTCGTAGAAAAGCTACTACAACAGTTTCCCAACATTGTTCCTTGGCATTGCATGAACCATAGGATAGAGTTAGCTGTGAGTGACTCTATCAATGACGTTGGAGCTATTAACCATTTTCAAATGTTTATGGACAAACTGTACACTCTGTATAGTAAATCGCCTAAAAACCAAAGAGAACTAGCCGAGTGTGCTAGTGAGCTTGATTTGCAACTACAGAAAGTTGGTCGCATTTTGGGCACGAGATGGGTTTCCAATTCATTTAAAACTGTTATGGCCGTTTGGTATGGATATCAAGCATTGTACTCCCATTTTAAGAAGGCCCAAGAAGACAAGAACAGAACAACAACCGAACGAGCAATGTACGGTGGGTTGATTAGGCGCTTGACATCAACTCAGTTTCTGTCAGATTTGGCGATAATGTATGACATATTAGCTGAATTAACAATGGTTTCAGAATGTCTTCAAAATAGGGAGGCAACTGTTGTTTATGCAGACAAACTCATAAGAAGGTCAATTGCTTTTTTCGAGTGCCTTAAAGAAAAACCTGGAACTAAGACCCTTGAGGCCAAGAGAGCTGCAATCACTGGTAATTTTTGTCATGTTCCCTTAACAAGTAGCAACAAAATAACTGCTATTAATGACCAGCAGTTGCTATCAAGTGTTATTAACAACCTAAAACGGAGACTTTTCACAACAAGAAGCAGTAACGAACCATCTAATAAAGCCACAGGGAACAATTATGATTATGAAAAAGAGTATGAATATCTCCTTTCAGAACTGAAAGTACTTGAAAGTAACAACTGGCCTCCAGAGAAATATGTTGGATACGGTGAACAAGAAATCGAACATCTCTGTGCAAGATTTAGGTTGAATGCCAACAAAATTAAGAACAGCTTCAGAGATTACCTGGAAAACAGCACTACGATTCCGAAGGACTTAAACCCACTGATAAACTGCACAAAGCTTATTCCTTGCAGTTCAGCAGAGTGTGAACGTGGCTTCAGTCACATGAATATTATTATATCGCCAACACGGTCAAAACTGACCATCGAGCACGTATCAGCATTGATGTTTATCAAGTTGAATGGACCAAGTATCCAGACATGGAAACCAGAGAATTACGTCAAGGCATGGTTAAGACGACACCGTACAGCTGATGATACTAGAACTCGACGAGCCAACCTCCAACCTGACAAAGAGGAAGAAGATGCATTTGCCATTTATTTGTAAATACATTATAAAATTTTATTGAATATGTTCAGTTTTTAATCTTTGTGTTTGAATTTGTTAGTAAACGTATACATAAAAACATGTTACATCTTATATTTTTTCTTCTTCCCTGTGAAAATTTTATCATCCATTCCATAGGCTACAGGCCCCCCGAACCGGACTCCCCGCTCTTTATGTGGGGGGAGGGGGTAGCCCTCAGAATTGGATTGTAAGTCAGTATTTAGCGTTCCCACACTGAAAATTTTGCCACTACACCACTGCTAAAAAATCGACTTTTTTAGAGGGTTTTTTTGAGAATACCTCGAAAGATATGCATTTAATCAAAAAAACTGTAGATATCGAAATTGTATCTTTTAGTAACACAAAAAAAAATCTTTTCCTACAATATCTTTCAAGACCAATACAAACCGAGATACGGCATGTTAAAGGTTAGCTTTTTTCGTCAAATGCATAATTTGAAATATTCAAAGCCAAATAATGGGAAAAATTTGCATTTTTTCGAGGAAAACTTAAATAATCTTTTTTCAAGTATACAATTGGACCTTTCAAAAAAAAAAAATATCAAAAAGTTGCTAGCATGAAAATTAAGCGACTTAAAAAATGTCGGTACATGCTTTTCTCTACGAAAAAATCAGTGAAAACAACCCCTTAACTACCTTCCTAATTCAAAATTGGTCTTCACCGTTCTGTAGTTCATTTTATATTTATATTATCAATACACTCAAGGAGTTTGACCTATTTAAATGGTTAATTTTGGAAAAATTGTAGTTTAAAGAAAAATTAATTTTTTTTAATTTGGTATTTTTCACCTTTTACTTCAAAATATCTCCGAATATACTGAAGATACGAAAAAAATTATAAACTACTAAATTGTAGTTTTTTAATGACTAAAATTACCCTTTGCATAGATTTACATTACAGTGAATAGTTAGCCAGATATAGCTGTTTAAAACCTTTATTTACCAGCAAACACCCCCTTATTCGACCCCTTTAAACCCGCCCCAATTAAAAACTAAGGGATCTTAAGGAATTTAATTTACACAGTCTTATAGCTCTTTAAAAATCCTACAAAATCATTTTTGAAGAAACTTTTTATCGACAAAAATATATAGAATATTTTTCGAGGTATTCTCAAAAAATCCTCTAAACAAGTCGATTTTTTGGTCTAAAAACTGTTATTTTCAAGCGCGAATAACTCGAAAAATACTAGTTTTACGAAGAAAATGTAAAAAACATTGTTTTCTTAGAAACACCTTTTCCATCGAATTACATGGTTAAAATGTAATAAAAAATATCCACCCCCGAAATGGGGTGGCAACCACCCCCAAGGTTTTAGGGTATGATAGCGGCATGATATAGAAAATGATCCTTGGACTATTCCCTACCTTCTCTGAAAATTTTAAGTAAATCCATGCTGGACGAAAAAATTGCGAGCCAAAATGCTTCATTTCATCAATCGACTATTGGGGCCGACCGACCGGCTCTGTCCCGTCATACAGCTGACCGACTATAATAACTTTTATTTATATTTAATTTAGAATGTGTGTACTGATTTTCAGCCTTAGTAAATGGAAATAATTACCTTCGTAGGAAAGCAACTTTGATACCCTCTCAGTAACCCCTGTTCTACGTTTCTCTTGACCGACCGCAATATGTTTCTCTACACACGAACAGTAATTAACTGTGAAAAATCTAGCTTTAGTAAATTCAAAGAGATTTTTCAGCGCTGCCTCCCCGTCTATTAACTCCTCTTGGTTAAAAAATGAACCGCTGTGCAGCTCTTATTAGTCCTCGCCAAACACGAATTTGCCGACTATCACTATTTAAACATATTCTGGTTTCGTCTGAAAAAAACACAAAATTCCAAAACTGTTGAGGGAGCTGTATGTGTTCTTAAGCCCACTGAATGCGGTGCAAAACATGTCTAGGTTGTAGCTGAGGAACTGTTATTGGTCGACTCAAACGTCACTCTAAAATTCTTCTTATTGCAGCGAACGATACTCTTGACTCCTATAGTATGCCTGAAGTCTCTTTGGAGGGCTGGTACAGACAAGAAAAATTTCGCCGAATGGAAATTCTGATATATCTATTCTGTTGCTCATTGGTAACTCGGGATATACTAGAGCACCACCAAAAAATACGAGTATTTCAATGAAACAATGACTTAACTGAGTAAATGCATAAATAAATTGATATCTGTAGACATTGAACTAACCTAATAACTGTCTTATCCCCTTTGCATATCGTTACTAGACTGTCCTTATCTGTACTGTAGGCAGGTCTCTCCATCTCCAATAAAATTGTGTGTAGCCTCGCACATATATCCCTATTGACTGACCCAACTTCTTTTGTTATACAGCTATTTAAATCTATAGAATTTATTGGTGCCTAAAATATATATTTAATACAATATTTTTCATTTTCTACTTTTAATAAAGAGAGAGCTTACCATTTTCCTTTCATCATCTGGATATTTCCAGTAACTTAAGGTTTGTCCATTCAGCATACACCATCGTCTATGCCATGCTCCAAATCCTGATACATCTTCGAACATAGTCAAGAATCCCCTATGTTCAACAGATACAGCTAATTCACAGCAAATACGCATTTCAACGGTACCGTCCAAAGGACTCATAGGCGGGGTCTGAAACACAAAATTATTAAACCGTGGAATATTTAATAATAAAAGTAGCTATTTCCAGTGGCGGCCCGTGAGGTAGTGCCATAGAGCCATGGCACTACCTTGCTAACTATGCAGAAACATATTTTTTATCTTAAAAACATTTTAATGCCTGTTTATTTTTTTTGTGAATATTTCTCTTTATTTTTATAAATTATATCAAATCTGGCAACTGTGTAGCGCAATGCAAATCTACCGACTCTGGCCACCCACAGCTGACCGGATAAAGGATGAAAATCATAAAAATCCCAGTGCCGAACGGCATAGTGGCTCGTGAGAAAAAGAGAAAGATTGTATGAGCATCCTGTGTAAGTGACAGAGAGAGAGCGGTATTGCACTTTTAACATACGTTTAAATTGGAGTCTCCGTGCCAGGCTCGAAATCTCGAAAAGGAAGTTAGTGGATCTTAAGATACAATGTTTTAGATCTACATATTTCTAGTTTCTTTACGCGTTCGCTTGACGCTATTGTGTTTATTGTCTACTACTGTATTGTATATTTGTGTTATACTCTACTATATTTTTTAATTTGTAATTATTAGTTAGTGCGTTGTGATCGTGGGTGTCGTAGGTATAAAAATAATATTTTGATTATTTTCTACGTTTAATTTATTTATTGACAATGAATCAAATTAGTATATTAAAAAACTCTTTTGGTGGTTTTTCGTTAGAAAAAAAACTACAAATTAAAGAACTCGGTCGGCCTTTACCCGATTTAAAAATTGAAAAACAAAGTGGAAATGGACAAAAACTTCGCTGTCGTAAGTTTAATCAAATTATTTATGATAAAAATAGCTGGTTGTGTGGTTGCGAACAAACTAATAAACTCTTCTGTTTTGTATGCGTTTTGTTTGGAGGTGACGAGACTTGGTCAAACAAAGGCACCGATGATCTTGTACATATATGGGAGAAATTGAAATCCCATGAAAAATCTAAAGTGCACATGAATAACGTTTTTAGCTTTTCAATGCTTGGTAAGTTAAATATAAAAACCCAATTAAATTCAGCTTATCGTGATACTCTAATTAAACATAATGAACAGGTAGATAAGAATCGATATTTTTTTTATTTATATTTTATATCCTTTTTGACCATATCGTAAAACCGCCACAAAAAATTTAGGCAGCTGCCCGGATTCTGGCACTACCTTCCTAAAGTTATACGAGCCGCCACTGGCTATTTCCTGTATATTTTCATTTAATGTTTCATGTACAGTAATTTAAAATCAACAAGTAAATTATGTATTCTTCTTCTTCACGTGCCATATCAGAATTATCCGACGTTGGCGATCACCATTGCGAATGCTTCTCGATCTTCTGCAATATGGAATAAATTATGTATAGTGCAAGCAATCTATATAGTGTAATGGGTAAGATTATTGTAGCTTTGGGTTGTTCTTCTTTAATATTAGGCCCTCAGCTGGTGTTTTCTGGTAATTAAATATGTAGTTAAAAATATTTATTTATACTTAGGTAAATACCGTTAAAGCAGGACATAATATTGTGTTAAAATTAATTTTATCAATTTTTTAATAACATTTAACCTCACAGGGACCTCCCTCTTACCGCATGCTTGCATTAATAACTGATGTAGAATAGCTTTTATAATTAATCTTGTTATTGTTAGAATTACTGATACTAAAAGAACTTTATAAAAACACAGTTAGATCTCAAATTACTTTAGGTATACAGTTCAAAACTTTTAAAATTCAGCACAAAATGCAAGCATGTCCCCGCTCTTTTTTTATTAAAAATACAAAATCTAAAAATATTTTTTTAACCGAGTCTTTTCATTAGTACACTTATGCTTGGAAAATTAATTGCACAACACAACAATTAAAATACTGATACACTTAACTCATTTTCTCCTTCTTCCGTATTTTCTTCGTCACTATCATCGCCCAATTCAATAATAAATTATTTCCACCACTAATGTGGAAGTGCCCAATCTTCTTATAATATTCTTCTACTTTGATCACTTTGGCGATTCTTTTCTACCAGTCTAGTTTGGTAATATTGGCTACTTCTTTTTTAATTATCTCAATTACCTTTTTGTCAAATTTAGGAAATGTATTTGAACGCCTTATAGTTGGTTTTAATTGTCCCCAAATTAACTCAATAGGATTGAAAACACAAAAGTAGGGGGGAAGTCTCAATATAGTGTGTCCATGCTTTTCGGCAATACTCTCTAGAGCGTATAATTTTCTAAATTGCTTCGTGTGTAGAACTTCAATAAGTTGTTTTTTGTGTAAAAATCTTCGAAATACAAATAATTTTCCATTAAAAATTTTTGCAGGTCAGCTTTGAAGATGTATTTGGTATTTTAGTGAGCTGTCGGGAATGATAGGGACCGTTGTCAAGCACTATTACGCTGTTTTTCTCCAAGTTTGGGATCAGCGAGTTTCCAAACCAATCTTCAAAAATGTCAGCTTCCATATTCTTGTGGTAGTCAACGTTACAATCTTCCATTTTCTTCCCACATAATTTTAAAGCATTCGGAACCCATCCCTCACTTCCTCCGCAATGTACAATAATTAGCCGCGAGCCTTTATTTGCAGGCATTTCTGGTATGCACATGCTTGAACCATCTGTCCATCCTTTCTTTACTGTATCGTGGGTATCATACCAAGTTTCATCTAAATAATAAATTCTCCTATTTTCTTGCCTATATTTAGTAATTTCTTCTAGGTACATATTACGTCTGTTGACTATTCTTTGGCTTTCCATAATTGCTTGACGTTTATTTTTTTTTTTTAACTTAAAGCCCATTTTTTTTATCCAATTTTGAAGAGTTTTCTCACAGCAGTTCATATTTCGACCGGTTGTTTCCAATTTCTTTCTTATTATTTCTATTGTAGGTATTTCATTGCTTTTGTAGCAGTCGTATATTGTGGTTTTGAATAGTTTTACGAGTGAAGGATTTAAAGGTCTTGAAAATTTGTAGTCACATCGTTTCTTGCGATGATAGGGTTCATTTTTAACTATTTTATATACATTAGAAAGTGGAATTTCTGTTAAATCAGAGGTGGCTTGTGCCAATAGTGTTTCATCGAAGCCGAATTTCGTACGTAGATTTTTGTATACATTCAAACATACTTGCTCTGTTTCTGCATTTAAATGCATTCGAATCTTCTTTACGAGCTCTTTTTTTTTTAGTAATTACGTTCACACTAGCACTGGCAATTTCTACAATATCAGCGTTATCGTACGCGATATTTACATTATTTACATCACTATTCACATTAATTAAATTACAATAATTAACACTTGACACTCTCCAAACGAAATACTAAACCAATATTCAAAATAATTACAGCAACAAAACACTCGTATCACTTAACACGCGTACACTCCAGTACTAACACACTGCTAGCTACCGAACTAAAACTAAGATTTTGCACGAAACTTGTGAATAGATATGCGGGAGGTCTGACCGTAAAACACAGATGCTTTCAAAGGGCCGCTTCTTAAACGTTTGACCTAATATCTATATTTGAAGAATATCATATTTCACCAGCTTAAAGCTATTCCACAGTATTTTTTAATTGGACAATATTACTGCTATTAAAAACACAATTGTTGCTTTCTTCTTCTTGATGTGCCTATCCGTAACGAATGTTGGCGATCGTCATGGCAATCTTTATCTTATCTGCAACAGCGCGGAAAAGCTGCATACATGTTGTGTTGAACCAGGTTCTCAGGTTCTTTAGGACCTAGCTTTCCAAATATTTTTCCTTGCAGACTTGTAGGAGGACATATCTGTATTCATTTCGCATAATGTGTCTGAAGTATTGTAACTTTCAAGATGGTGGTCAGTACCTCTCGGTTCTTCTTCAGTCTTCTGAGGATCTCCTCATTTGTGACCCCGTCAGTACACGGGATTTCAAGTATTTTCCGATATAGCCACATCTCAAATGCTTATAATTTTCTGCGCATATCTTCGTTCAGTTCAATTAATACTTAAGCGACAATTGGATTGGATTAATCCAATTGTCTGGTATTGTCCTTTTCATGAGCATTTTTCAGTGCGTAACAAATGATAGGAAAAAGGGTAAGTCCGTGATAATACACATTTATGACATTTATTCTAACATGACATTTTAGTTAAATCTGACAGTTGTCACATTTTATTTTCAATTTGGAATAAAAACAAATCAAATGTGTTTCTTGCATTTATAAAACGGTATTTTCTTTGATTTGTATAGTCTTATAAATTATACAGATTATATTTGTAATATTATTCTCTAATTAAAAAAAAATATTTTTTTATTATGGCGCCATCTATTAACAACTAGAATAACTAGAATAAATGTGTAAATGTCTGTAATCACGGACGTGCCTTTTTTTCTGTCACATACAATTTAATGCGTTAGAAAGAAATCGAAAAACTGTGACGCACTGAAAGATGATCATGAGAAAAAGAATGTGATGTAGAGTAACATTTTTTGATGTTGTTTTATGTGCTATTAGATTGAAAACTTAGTCTTTTGCTAGCAGTTGCCGCTAGGGCTCGCCGTGACTGCACGCCGGGGTTTGTCCTAGTTGGGTCAGAGAGAGCAGCATATGTGCCTCGTGATGAGAGACTTATAAGTTTCGAAACCGGTAGAGGTGCTTGCTGCACTCTCTGATTAAACTGGAATGATGATGCGGCTGTAGTTTCGTGTTGCAACGAAATTAAAAATGGTTATTCATTTTTGATTTACATGTTTACTCTGATTGGAGTACGAAGGGAACCATTCTCGTTGGAACTTTACAGCGCTGAGCAGATGGGACGTGAATTATAAATTGTAAAATTCCCTCATCTTCCTTAGTCTCAGCATCCGTTATGGCTTGCAAATTGTAGAAGCCTCGGAGGTGTTACCAGAGAAGGTTCCCATTGTTTTCAATCTGGTAGGATGTAGAGTAACATGTTTTGATGTTGTTTTATGTGCTATTAGATTGAAAACTTAGTCTTTTGCTAGCAGTTGCCGCTAGGGCATCCCTGCCATTTCGTTCGTTGCAATCCGTGACTGCACGCCGAGGTTTGTCCTAGTTGGGTCAGAGAGAGCAGCATATGTGCCTCCTGATGAGAAACTAATAAGTTTCGAAACCGGTAGAGGTGCTTGCTGCACTCTCTGATTAAACTGGAATGATAATGCGGCTGTAGTTTCGTGTTACAACGAAATTAAAAATGGTTATTTATTACAAAGTTATAAAAATATTTGGGATAGTTAAATTCGTTGTTTTGGATTTTCATATGATACCCAATGTTGTCGCTTCATCAAACGAATGATTGGTCATGAATAGATGCAAAAAACAACAAATAGAAATAAAAGGGTACACCTAAGAGAGGCCATCCGACGATGAATGGAATAGCCGTTGATGGTGACCCAAGGTTTGTTCAAGTAATTACTGATATTATTATTAAGGTCTCAGTGTTTAGATGCCCTTCGGCGACTGCGATGTCACATCGATGTCTTAACCTGTTCTAAAATCACCTTCCATTCTTTTCTATCTTTGGCCTTGTTTTTCCAATTCCGTACTCTTAACACCCGTAAGGTAGACTCAAATTAGGAAGCTACTGAGATGGGCAGCTCACGCATATGCCCGTAAAAGAATTAACTTAATTCATTTGATGGCACGGTCTGAGAGACCGTGCGTCACGACTGCAAGGTCAAGAAAACTATTATTTTTAAGAAATGATAAGTTCCTACTTACGTTATTTAAACTCCAAATCCGTTTATTGACAGCTTGGACTGAAAATACAACATATCCCATCATTGCAAACGAAGATGTTCTTACAGCTTGAGGTCCCGCTGGTGATTCTTTGATCGGCATTACCATTCTAGACTCTTGCTTTGATTTTTTCGGAGTTACCAATTTATTGTTTGACTATAACAAAAAGAAAACAACAATAAATAAAGCAGAAGGTATACAAATACAATACGTTTAGCATAGCTTCACTGAGGAGGCATGAGGATGCTGAAATAGCTATATGGAGATGGTGGTCCAACTCTGAATCGAATATAAACAAAAACTGCCTTTATCTTTAACAATACGTTTAGTTTTCGATTAGATATAGGCGATTGAAGGAAGCTCTAAAATCGGCAACGTTGCTTATACCACTATCGTTGTTAAATCGCCGAATGACGGCGGAGGACCGAGCGACGGAGTTAAAATCGGCGAGAAGCAAATGGTCTGGTACTCGACGGCGTGCAGTGTTGCCATTTATAGGTTTAAATAGATCAAAACTAAACATGCTGTATATACGATTAATTTGATACTAGGGAGGACGGGGCAAAGGCATACAAAATAGCAAAACATTGAGCAAAGAAAGCAAAACAGATGTTAATCAGATGGAGATGGAAGCACCGAATATGAAAAGGATATCGAAAAGCGACGGAAAAGTATTTTGTTAGTTTATTAAATGAAGAATTTGACAGAAAACCATTTGAGCTAACGGGGATATTAACAGCTATGGTCACCAAAATACCAAACGAGGAAGTTGTTCAAGCACTTCAAAAACTAAAGAAGCGTACATGTATATTCCTGGGGAATGTGGGAAAGTGTGGTCAGGTTTAGGAGAGACTAGAGACAAAAACAAGTTGGATAACAGGTTTGTTAATATAATAATTATGGAAGGGATAAATATCAGACGAATGGAGGAGCAGTATATTAGTAAGATCAACATACTGATATTGAGAAAGCGTATGATAAAGTTCCTCGAGAGATTCTGTAGTGAGCGCTCAATAAGAAAGAAGTTCCTGGTGAGTATATGAAGATTGTAAGAGACGTGTATGAGGGAGTAACATTAGTGATAGACAGTGTGGGAGAGAGCGATAAATTTCATGTGAAAGTAGGATTGCATCAGAGTTAGGTGCTTAGTCCTTATGTATTCTCATTAGTTTGGATCAGATAACAGAGAAACTACACGGTAACATTCCCTGGTGCCTAATGCATGCGGATAATGTAGTGTTAGTAGGAAATACTGAAAGTATACATAAATACTGAAAATATAGTTAAATAGTCATTTATTAAACTATATTCCTTGAACCGGCATCGTTTTGTTGGCTTTGCCGGAGACCTGAAGAAGAACAGTAAATTGGAGTGTCTGAAACCGGTCGGCCTATGGTTCAACAAAATAAATTGTGAGTAAGTCTTAATTTTATTTTTACTACCCATTTGAAATGGATTCACATGCACATGTGCAACCCATTCATCAAAAAACATACCATTCTTGGAATGAAATAAAGGAAGTGCAGAACTCTATTGTTAAATAAAAAAAGATTGTGTGTGTACTTTGTACGCACGTAAGAAGTTATACTTCTATTATATGATTTCAACGAAATAAACATACTTAAAACAGTTTATTTGTATTTTATTTAAATATTAAACTAATTTTGATATTACGAATTTCAAAAAATTTTTATTAAAAAATACCCAGAAATAAAAAAAAAAGAATCGTCCATATCCGGATTTGAACCAAGGGCGGATCCAGGGAGGGGGCCATGGCCCCCTCCGAGAATTTAAAAAAGTATAAACTTAAATATTTGCAGTTCAAATGTTTTTAGTTTCATACACATATACAGGGTGTCCCAGACTAAATTAGCCAGGCTATATCTCTTAAACGAATAGAGATTTTCGAATGGGACAAGAACTGATCTATTCCATTTATAATACACTGTAATATGGCGTGTAAAAAATCATCCCCTAAATATACATCCCTTAGTTACAACCCCTAACTTTAATTTTTTTAATAGCACCCTGCACATTTTTTTATAGTTTTGGATGTGATCTTCGATCGTCTATTCAACACATTTTTTAAAAATAAAATCGGTTAGTAAGTAATCAAGAAAAATATCAGTTTATTTTTGATAATTATGTGTCCCAGATAATTTATCCAGGCTATATTTCTTAAACGAATAAAGATTTTCGAATGGGACAAAAACTAATCTATCACATTTGTAATACACTTTAATATGGCGTAGAAAAAAATCATCCCCTAAATATTCATCCCTTAGTTACAACCCCTAACTTTAATTTTTTTTAATAGCACCCTGTAACTAGAGATAAATATGTAGGGGATGATTTTTTTCTACACCATATTAAAGTGTATTACAAATGGAATAGATCAGTTTTTGTCCCATTCGAAAATCTTTATTCGTTTCAGAAATACAGCCTGGATAAAATAGTCTGGGACACATAATTAACAAAAATAAACTGATATTTTCTTGATTATTTACGAACCGATTTTATTTTTAAAAAATGTGTTGAATAGACGATTAAAGAAGACATCCAAAACTATAAAAAAATGTACAGAGTGCTATTAAAAAAATTAAAGTTAGGGGTTGTAACTAAGGGATGAATATTTAGGGGGTGATTTTTTGTACGCCATATTACAGTGTGTTACAAATGAAATAGATCAGTTTTTATCCCATTCGAAAATCTCTATTCGTTTAAGAGATATAGCCTGGCTAAATTAGTCTGGGACACCCTGTATATGTGCAAAACGGGGGATAAACACCTGTTTTCTGGACTAGAATTGAACAAAAGCAGTAACGAGAATGACATAGGATGTTTTATAAATAATATAATTTTACAAAGTGCCAATTGTTAGAACAACCTTGACACTGACAGCCATTAAAATCGTATCAATTTCCATATTCTGTACACACAAAGAATAAAAAAGGAATGAAGCGTTACTTGGGTCACCAGCACTTAGAACAAAGGAGTTGGTTGGTATTTTCTCACAGTCAAAAGGGATTGTTATACAAGTATTGCGTTTTATTTTTCTAATGAAAAATATGGAAACAATAAAGGGATGACAGCGCAAAGCCTTATCACGAAACCTTTAACATCTTTCGCCTAACTTATGGGCAAAGACAGAGCCACACAAACCTATGAAAAAACATTATACCACAAGAAGTGCGTTCAGGTTGAGCTGGATTTTCTAGAAAGTTATCGCAACCCGCAAAAATTAGTCTTTAACAAGATAGACTCTCAAAGGTCTAAATAGAGACAAGAAAATAAAGAAAGACTACGACCAATATTAGAGTCTATAGTGTTCATAGGTCGGTAAATATTCCTCTAAGAGGCCATCATGATAATGGCCTTCTGCTTCTGGACGAAGATGCTGGACCTAGCAATGAGAGGAATTGTTAAGATTTAAAATCACATCAGGACAGGAGATAAATAAGACTCTTAAACAACACCTATCCACAGCATCAACCTGAGCAACACACATTAGTCGTACCAGCAAAAATCAATTAAAAATATGTTGTGGTGAAGAAATAATTGAACAAATACTGGATCAGGTTCAAAGTGCAAATTATTACTCTGTCATATTTGACGAATCAGGTTACCAACTAATCGCGTATGCAGATGATATAGCGATAGTAACAAAAACACGAAAAATCATGAAAAAATTATTAATGGAGATAGAAGAAGAGGGAAAGAAGATGGGACTAAGAATTAATGAAAAGAAAACAAAATTAATGAGACTCGGAAAAGCAGAACAAAACAGAGAGATAAGGATAGGAAATAAAAAATTCGAGGAAGTACAGAAATTTAAATACCTGGGCGTTATGATAAATAACAAAGGGGAAAGAAAAACGGAGATCGAAGAAAGAATAACTGCGACAAACCCGGTATTCCAAGCAAATAGAAAACTACTAAAGAGTAAAATATTGACCAAACAAACAAAAATTAATATATGGATAGCGCTTATCTAAAAGGTACCAAGCGCCAAATTGCCATTTCTAACTTAATTACATTAACTGGCTGATAATATTAAACTTTGTTTATCTAAAAAGTCCCAAGCACCAACTAAACGTCAGAGACCTCTTTTGGCAAAGGTTACCAAGTTGCGTGTTATGAATTATAGGACTCTGTTTATCTCTAAACGGATCCAAGCGACGAAAGTTTTATCATGTCGCATGTCGCTTGGATTCCTTTTGACATTCTTCATTTCAATCATTTGGTTTTCTTTTGATTAACGTGTTTTCGTAAACTCCTTCTGATAATCCTCTTTAAGAGGTGCTAAAATATACAAAATGATGAAATAAGCTGATGAGTCTTATTTGACTCTACAGACCAAGAACAAGATGATGAACAATAAGACGATCCACAACACCACACTCGTCTAACAGGTCGGCCAAAGAAAGGGAGAGTGGCAAAATATCCCGGACAGTCTTTTAAATCCAGAAAAAAATTAAAAGACGGTAACAAAAAACACTACACACTGAAAGGAATATTGAATGAACAAAAACATATATATCGACTTTCAGTGTAAATGTACATTAAAATGTGATGAACGTTTAATGAATGTTATTAAAAAAAGGTTATAATTGAATGGTACGAACAACTTATTAATGTTCTGTTATTTAATAAAACGATCCAAGTAAACAGTAGTTTTATATAAAAAGATCCAAATCCTAAAAGTAGCATTTAAACAGATTCACATACATTATTTAGATTTTATCAAAAAAGAACCAAGCGCCATTTCATACTACAAAAAAGAGAAAAACTAATTTATTATATATTTTTATACAAGACAAATATCTAAACTCAATCTTTCCCCTAAAAAATCTGAGAAACTTAAAAAATGATAAAATGCCGATTTTTAAAACTGTTAAGTCTTTAATCTTAATTTACTCAAAACTGCAAAATGGCTGTTGGTACCTTTTTGATAAGCGCTATCCATATATAAAACAATAATAAGACCAATAACGATGTATGCAGCAGAAACCATGACTATGACAAAAAAAGAAGAAGAGAAATTAAGAATAAATGAACGAAAGATAATAAGGACAATACTGGGTCCAGTGAAAATCGAAGAACAAGACTATAGAAGGAGAATGAATAAAGAAATTTTAGAAGAATTAAATGGTGAAGATATAGTAAAGAAAATAAAAGTACAAAGAACCAAATGGCTAGGTCACATATGGAGACAAGGACCAGAATCAGTATCAAAAGCTATGATATTGTGGCAACCAGGAGGAAAAAGGAGACGTGGTCGACCCAGATCTAAATGGTTAACTGAAGTAGAGGAGGACCTAAGAGGAGCAGGAATTACAAAATGGAAAGAGAGGGCAATAGACCGGAAGAAATGGAGACATATTAGTGAACAAATACAATGATCATGGGGACTGATCCACCCCGTAAAATGGATCTAGAAAGCGAAAGCGGCGAAACCCCACATGGGGTGTTAAGCCATATACTATACTATACATATTTGACGAAACGACCGATGTATCGCACGTGGAACAGCTTTCTCTAAATTTGAGATACATACACAATAACAAAATTCGTGAAGATTTTGTCAAGTTTATTGATGTTTATGAGAACATAAAAATAATTAGTGAAAATCAAGAAAGAGGGGAAGAACAAGGCCTGACAGGAGAAGGATTGGGTAAATAATTATTGCTTACTTGTTGAAAGAACTGCACTTGGATCCGAAGAAATGTGTAGGAATCGGTACTGACTTTAATAATACCTACTTTAATAACGATAAGTTTTGAATGTCTTTATGACACTCAAAAGTGTGTGAAAAGTGCCTTAAAACTGAATATTGTAACTCTAATTTTTTAAAATTACCCCCTGACCCTCCGGTACACCTCCCCAAAAAATGTTCATGGCCCCTCCCGAAAATCGGCCCTGGATCCGCCCTTAGACTAAGAGCCGCTATAGGTGAAATTTCTTAATCATTTTAGGAACGATGGGACCCTATAAATTAAATAGTAGAACCTAAAAGAAAACGTTTGAACACTGTGCCGTCACTTTTCAGTGGCACATGCGTCGACAGTGGCGCATCAAACTTTCCACTTATGGACGGGATAAATAAATTAAAAGTTACCCTCCATTACTAACAGAATTAAATTTTTTTTATTTTTTTAAGTTTTATGTGATTAACACATACGATTCAGCGTAATTTTAACCCACCACCCCCTTCCTCCTGCCCCCACCATCAAAAACTTCATTTTTCGTTTTTATTTTTTTTGGTGGCATGCAATCAATTTTAAAATTTCAAAAAATTCACACGCATAGCTGCGGCTTTTATAAAACATTTCTATTTTTTATAGACCCATAAGTAGAGTGTACATAACCTTAAAAAATTAAAAGAAATTTTTGAGGAATAGTTGCAGGTCTAATTTTTTCTTAATCTTATGTGTTTTATAAAACACTATATTTTTAATTTTTTTCAGATTTTTCCGTAAGGCTCCCCACCTTAAAAAATCCGAAAAACTGTTTTTTGGGGGGTTTTGGGGATTTTCTCTATTTTATAGACTTCATAATATATCAAATCAATTTTGTTTTTATAGAATATATGTAACTTGAAGTAACTGACTCCTATAGAATATTTAGAAATCAGAAAAACACGTTCAAACCCCCCAAAACCCCCTTAAAAAACAGTTTTTTGAATTTTTGAAGGTGACCAGCGTTACAGAAAAATCTGAAAAAAATCAGAAATATAGTGTTTGATAAAATACATAAGACTAAGAAAAAAATTAGATCTGCAGCAATCCCCAAAAAAAAGTTATACACTCTTTTCCAAAAAACAAATTTTAAAAATTTTTTGAGGTTATGTACACTCAACCTACAGGTCTATAAAAAATAGACGTGTTTTATATAAGCCTTAAATATGCATGTGAATTTTTTGAAATTTTAAAATTGATTGCATCCCACCAAAAAAAAAATAAAATCGAAAAATAAAGTTTTTGATGTTGGGGGCAGGGAGAAGGGGGTGGTGGGTTAAAATTAGGATGAATCTTATGTCTTAATCACATAGAACTTAAAAAAATGAAAAAAATTAAATTCTGGTAATGAGGCAGGGTATTTTTTAATTTATGTATCCCGTCCATAAGTGGAAAGTTTGATGCGCCACTGTAGACGCATGTGCCACTGAAAAGTGACGGCACAGTGCTCAAACGTTTTCTTTTAGGTTCTACTATTTAAGTTATAGGGTCCCGTCGTGCCTAAAATGATTAAGAAATTTCACCTATAGCGGCTCTTAGTCTACCTTGATTTGAACCCGGGACCTCCGCGATCTGAAGTCGAATGCTCTACCAATAACCCATCAGGGCTTTGTGTACACGTCTTCTCGGACGTTATTATAAACCACGGTGACAAATAGATCAAGTGAAGTATAAAAATATAAAAATGTTAAATATTTATTATCTTACTCCCGAGGAAGACAAATCCAAAGACACAAAAATTATAATAAATATATTTACTAAAAACACTAACATATTCTTTTCAAACCTTATGTGCGCTGATACATACATAACTTGAATGATTTAGCAACTAACAACATACTGTCTGTCTGCGCATGCGCCCAGGATAATAAAAATTCACTCTCAATCGCGCTTAAAGAAGTATAACTTCAATAAAACAAATTAAATAAATAATAGTATCATATGCAACGAGCATTTAATGATGGCCATTATGATGCGGGTATGAGGTATACGACATGAGCCGCGAAGCGGCAAATGTCTTATAGAATACGAACATCATAATGGCAAATAAATGCAAGTTGTATACAAGATTTCTTCTATGATCATTCACGACAAAAAATATATTGAAATTTATTTATTTTGTAACACAAACAAATCAAGGAGTTATATGAATAAATTGTTTTGTTGATACATTTATATTTTGAATATTACAATCATTAAAATGAATTTGAGGTTAAATTTTCAATACTCCTATCGAATCAAAGCGTATGCATTTGACTTGACATTGCGCATGTGCCAACTTGGAGACAGAAATTGGTTCATCATCATCACGCGATTCTATTGGTTGAAAATCTATATCGTAATGAAAATCTATACCATAATGAAGCCCATTATGATACAGGTATTGATAATTGTTATATTGAAGTATGAGAGTAGAAAAACATAATTTACAAACAAGTAAAAAAATTTCTTACCTTTTTGCTATTGATGTGATATTTGACTTCATGTGGAAGAAACTCCTCTTGGGCCTGCAGACAGTAAACCTCGAAAGTGATAGTAAAATCGCTGTAAATATTGCTGAGAACAACGCTTCCGGGTATGACCAAATCTGTATCTGGGTTTTTAACGCTATGTACTACTGTCGAAGTTAACTTTGTAGGAATAACTTGTTCTCCGCATTTTATCAAGCACACAATGTGATGTCCTTTGCCACCGGCTGAAAAAAACCCTAATTTAAATACAAATGAAAACTAAATAAATAATGTCGATTAGGGACCTTACCGAAGTAACTCATTTCATTTTGAGTGCTGTACTGAACAGTACTGAAATGAATATTGAAATGTTTATTATTATTTATACAGGGTGTCCCCGAAAATAGTACGTTCCTTTAATTAAGGCTTTAAGGTATGGATATAATACACAATTTGGAACAAAAAAGTCCTATAACATTTTTTTCTAAAGTTAACCGTTTCCAAGAAAAAAATTACATTGTTCTCCATATAAATGAATTTTTATTTTCATGAATTTAAATGAAATGGCAACGTGGCGTAGAAGAACTTGTTGTGAATGTTGAAAATTTAACCTAATGGAACCCCTTGTTTATTTACTATTTGAGGTGTGATTTTTGGGGTTGTTGACATCGGTAGAAATCAACAGAGAAAGCTCATTACTTGATCAAAATTAATTTTATATTAGTAAAACGCCATGATACTATAAATAACAAGATAATATATATAAATAACAAGATAATATATATACTGTTCGTAATCATTCGAAATGTCGGATTAGTTTGAATTGTTCGCGGTTGTAAGCTAAGTGTATTTTATATTTTATCTTTGACAGTTATTTTGACAGGAATCTCGACACTAAATTTTTTTCGAATTCATTGAAGTGTAATGTTATTTTGCTAATTGAATAATTTCATCACAGAATGCATACAAATCCTATTTAACTTTAACAAGAATTCAAATTCAAATTCCGTTCTCCAGTTACGTGATCATGCGCGAACTCGGACGTATTTGCGCTACGGGAAGATACTATCTCGTTATTTATAGTATCATGTTAAAACGCTATAAATTAATTTTATGAATCAAATGAATAGACAGAAAATACTATATCAAGAAAATAATAACGTGTGGCATGTGTACTTACCAGCGGCCAATGCTTTAACGTATTTATGTTTTAGAGGCAAAACAATATCGGATATCGTCAATGTTCCTTTTTCCAATGGCACATTTTTGGCATGTTGTCCTTGAGGTCTAATAGTCCCTTCAACTTTTAATCTCTGAATTTCCTGTAATGCCGCCTGTCTTCTATGGGCTAAATATATAAAATACGTTAACTAAAGATTAGTTGGCAGAACGATTAGTAGTATTCAGTTTGGAAAACAGTATAGTGACGTTGCAAGAGATAGCTGATACTCTAAAGTTGTCAAAGGGCAGCAGTTTTACTATGGTTCTTCTCAGAGGTATTTTTCAGTGCGACACAAGTGACAGAAAAAAAGGCACGTCCGTGATACATACACATTTATAACATTTATTCCAGTTGTTGATAGATGGCGCTATAATCGGAAAATAAATTATTTAGATATTTACCCATTATTTACCTATTACATATCTATACGACTATAATTCAAAGTTCTTCTCAGTCTTTCAATGTGTCATTAATGATGTAATATTATATGAATTTAAGAATGTAGAGAATCATAGCATGACATTTTAGTTAAATCTGACATTTGTCAGAATCGTAATCGTAATTTCGTATAAAAACAAATCAATTGTGTTTATTTCATTTATAAAAAGGTATGTTCTTTGATTTGTATAGTCTCATAAATTGTACAGATTATAGTCGTGTAGATAATATTATTATATATTATTATATAAATCATTTTTTGTTCGATTATAGCGCCATCTATCAACAACTAGAATAAATATTATAAATGATTTTAATCACGGACTTACCTTTTTTTTCTGTCACTTGCAACTCAATGCGTTAGAAAGAAATCAAAAAACTGTGACGCACTGAAAGATGCCTGTGAGAAGGAGATTATTATACATAAACATATAGGTATGAGAAAGCTAGTGTGCAAATGGGTGCCGCGTTCTTTTACACCAGAGCAAAAACAACAACGAATTGGTGAATCTCAGCGCTGTTTGGACATGTTTGATCACAACGGATGAAACATGGATCAATCCATTATCCACGGTGGCACTGAACAATTAGAAAAGCGTTGGAATGATCACCACATGATTGTATCACCGCTAAAGGAAGTTATTTTAATGAATAAAGAATAATTTTTGCAAACAACTTTTGTTTTACTTGTTAGCCCCGGAACTTATTGACCGACGGCGATGGGCTACATAAAATTATATACAGTGCTAGTCAAAAGTCCGTAACACACCTCTTATCTTTTGAATGGTTATACCTATAATATTGAAATTTGGAGGGAGGAAATAAAAGGACGTAAGCTTCTTAACTAGTCATGACAGGTGACATAATAGTGAGAGATGACGTTACAGAGCCACTACTGCGACCGGTAATTTTAAATGGGACCTTATGGCAAGTAAGACCTCGTTTGAAACGTATTCAAAATACCTATTCAGTCATACTAATATTTTGGGGTTTAAGTTTATTTTGATTTTGGTGAATAAATTAAATAAATGTAATATTGTAGTTTCGCATTTAATTAATAAAAATTCAAATGTCCGCATACGGTTTTTTTGTCAAAAAGTTGACGTTTTTAATTCTCTAGTAGTTTTTACGTCAACGTCAACCTTTTTGACAAGTAATCATAGGCGGAATTTTGATTTTTTTTTAATTAAATGCGAAACTACAATTTTATATTTATTTCATTTATTCATCAACATTACGGGGAAGGGCACGGACTTTTGACTAGCACTGTAGTAACTTATTGTAAGCTGTTATTAATACTAATATCAATAGTGCAACATTTCTCGACATCTAAGGATGAAGTTGATCCTGTTAAAGGGGTGATACACACGAGAGTAAGTACGCGAACTTATGGCTCTCGACCTTTTTCGCGCGTGTATCACCGCAAGTACGCGTACTTTAAGTCCGCCGAGTAAGTACGCCGTCGATCCAACAAGTTTGAAATCTTACTCGTAACCCGTACGTGTATCACTTCCACGAGCCGCGAGCCTCGAGCCATCATGTTATTGCGTTTAAAGTTACACTTATATTTTCACTAATTAAGCAAATTGCCTAGAAATAATTCAATCGTTTATTGTTGAAAGGAGACAAGTTACATTTTATAAGTTTTGAGAAAACCGTAAAACACTATTTTATGCTATACTAAATTATTTTTGATTATTTGTTTTTGAGTAAACCTAATTATTTATAGGCTGTTTTATCCTCCTGATGAAAATATTACCCTCTTATCTATGATATTTTGTTTGTAACCCACACTTTTCGATTTCGTCTTTTTTTATTAGTATTAAAAATATATACACGATAGGATTCAATACGAAGTATATAATACGATAAAATTCATAAATAGCACAAACCACCGACGGCGACCGCGATCTTGAAAACCGCGTACTTTAAGTCTGCCGTGTATCACCGACGGCGAGCCGAGTAAGTCCGCGATCTTTAAACCCGCGTACTTAAAGATAGCGTGCGTATCACGCGCTTAAGCCTCTCAGTATTTGGATTTGCTAGACGTAACATTTAGTCCATGTGGTGAGACCGCTCCCGTCTGGAAAAATGTCTGATTCGGTTTCTTTGTGGATTCCTATTCAAAAATGTCCCCCTTAAACAAATCTGAAGGGTGCCGGGCGGAATTTTTGGGCAGAAATTGTTTAAACAATTTTTTTAAACAAATACAAAAGGTCACGGTTTTTTGCTCCGGAACATATATTTTTGAGTTTTGTGGGTCATTCTGAACAAGAAAGGTATCTTGTAAATTTTCTTAAAAATGGATAGTTTTCGAGTTATAGGCGAAAGATTGCGTGTGTATCACGCGCTTTAAGAGCGAGGCCCCATTAGTGTATTGTTCTGCGTTGTGTTGCGATGTCGCAACGGAACAACGCATTGGGACGAGACCCCATCAGTGCTTTGCGCTGCGTCGCGTCGATCAGTTGCGATGTTTCAACGTATCGACGGACAAGGGTATTCTTCGATGGCAGTGTTGTCGCAAGGCAGGCGTGGCATACAATGCGTTATTCCGTTGCGACGTCGCAACGCAACGTAGCGTAATGCATAATGGGGCCTCGCTCTAAGACAGTTGTTTTCTGCTTACCTTCGATCAGAGTGAAAAAATTAATTCGAAAATGGTTCAAGCTGATGCAAAAGTTAATTGATCTTTATGTAAAAAGACAAATTATGTTTCGATGTTGTAATATTTGTTTGCACTTCTCTCCACCAAACTTTAGAAATCGCTCGTATTAAGGTCCGCACCAACGGAGTGTATGAAGGCGCGAATATAGGGTTATCACTCCCGAAGGTACTTTTTAAGGCCCTTTTAAAAGTTACAACGAACAAACTAACAACACTTTATTTAATAAAATTACAACTGATCTAAAAATGAATTTTACATGTATTTATACATAATTAATTGATTAGGTATGAAATCTGGAAATGTTGAAACTGCTAATCGGCTGGGTTATTGTTATTGGACTGCAATATCGTTGATATCCGGGGTTATTGTACCGTAATTCGCGCTTCACCAGTTTACCAATTTAAACGTCGGCAAAGAGAGATAGAAAATATATAATAGTAAAGAGGAAACAGAGCACAGTTGGCACTACACAGTACTGTACAATTAATTAATATTTACTTTTTGGTACCAAGAATGTAGATGAAGAACTATTGAAGGTGGTATGTAGTCTGCATGAAAATACTAATAACCAAGTAAGAACAAGAAACAGAACTTCAAAAATAACGATGGAGTCAGACAGGGTGGTGTATTGAGTCCATTATTGTTTATAAGCGTTATGAACGAAGTAATAAAAGCTTGCTGGGCAGAAACAAAAAATATATTGCAGGATACAGAAACATGCAAGTAGCCAAAGTAGAAGCATGCGTATTTGCAGATAATGTAGTGCTTATAGCAAAAAGAGAAAAATACCTTCAAAAGAACATGACAATGTGGACAAAAGAATTAAAATCATATGACTTAAGAGTAAACACCGAGAAAACTAAAGTGATGGTAGTAACAAAAAACAACACAAAAATAAACATCAACATTGAAGGAAATGTAATTGAACAGATAGAAGTTTTCAAGTACTTAGGGATAAGTTTGAATAATAAAGAGACACAAGAAGACGAGATTGGTGCCATAATAAACTCAGCAACTAGAATATATCATGCACTATAGAAAAACTTCTTGAACAGAAAAGAAATAACAACAAAAACTAAAATGATCGTATACAAGTGTACCAACCTGTATTAACCTATGGGGCAGAAAACTGGGTACTTGACGAAAGGCAAACAAAGCGACTGCAAGCAAGTGAAATGAAATACTTGAGGAAAGTGCTGGGTGTTAGAACAACAGACATAAGAAGAAACGAAGACATTAGACAAGAACTAGGAACGAAATCACTAAAGGTTAAAGACGGGTTCTTACTTGTCAGTTTGTCAGTTTCACTGACGCAGTCCAACTGATTCAGTTATACTGAACAAATAATGAACATGCGAACACATTTTCATTTTAAATGATCAGTACATTTATACTTTCAGTTAAAGTGAAACCCAGTTCTACTTTTTATCATTTTGACTGATCATTATCTCATGATGGTTTGGCTTTTTGTATTTTTGGAGCAATTGTTTGCAGAATCTCTTGAAATTTGTCTTCGTTAATTATTAAATGGTTTGTATATGAATCACAATTCTTTCAATGTAGTTTCACTGGCACCCCATTTATTTCTGCGTAATATCCAGGAACTGACCCACCATCTAAGAGGTTTTCTTTTGTTTTGATTCACAACTCTATTCTTTAACTCAATTGTAAACATAAATACTTCGCGAACAACTAGCTTCAATTTTTTTTTAACCATTTTCATCATGATAAAAAATGTTTGCATACTGAATACTGAAACTGCATACTGAATGTAGCAAAACATGAAACGTGTGAATACAAACGTTGCTTTATCAATGAATCCGTCACACTGCATCAGCGAAACTGGCAAGTGAGAACCCGCCTTAAAGCAGAAGAAAAGAAACTGAAATGGTGGGGACACACATGATCAGAATGAACGAAACTAGACAGGTGAAGAAGATATGGGAATTGAGAAAAATAGGGAAAAACCGTAGAGGACGACCAAGAAAAACATGGAACAAAAGCATAAACGAGATTCTCGAAGAAAGAGGGAAGACATGGAGTGAGGCAAAGGAACTAGCTAGAGACAGAAAAGGACTCGGTACACCACCAGTGTGGGCGGTAGAAATTTGATTAAGTTGGTTAATTTATACAACGATTAAAATCGTAACACAACGTGGTTAGGCCACTAAATAGTAAAATTACCACGGCACTGATCGTATCAGCCCTAACTCCGTCGGAAGGGTGGACACTTTAGTACCTGTTTGTTAAATTCCTTTGAACCGTGTCATTTTACCGACAACTGACGGGAAATAACGCGCCGTTCAAAGGGGCAATAGAGGGTTTAGTATTAGCTTAAGGATCATAAATCACAAATTTTATAAGAAATTCCCGTCCTTAGTTTTTATCTTTTACTATTACATTATACTATGGAGGAATAGAGAATAGAGAAATCACTACTTACTTGCTACCAGCAAAACTCTTTCAGCTTCTACTTGTTCCGTCGACCCCGAAAACTCTGGAGTGCAACTGCATAAATTAAGTGCCTGGCTGGTTTGTGAAATAATATTTTGTTGTCTATGTACTTCTTCTTGCAACTCCTTAATTTTTTCACTAATCAACTTGCTTTCGTCTTGACGTGTTTCTGAAATTGGTTCTTCTAAAATTGGTTGTCGGATTACTTGCCTGACAGGTGATTGTATCTAAAAATAATATATATGGGCCATTCCACGAACATACGCCTGTTTTGGATTACTTCGACAACGAATATTTTACTGTGCAACATAAGAAGTACGAAAGTAAATGGCGCTAATAATTATTCCAATAAACAACAATGTAATTTGCAATTTACTTTCGTTCTTCTTATTTTGCACAGTAAAATATTCGTTGTCCAAGTAATCCAAAACAGGCGTATGTTCGCGGAATAGGGTATAGCTTAAGGAAAAGTTTGGGTTTATCTTATGGTAGGGGAGCGCAAGCGGGGATTTTTGCAGTTACTCGAGAGCGTCAGATTATCACATGGTGAGAAACCTTGTACCCTGTAAATGTACCTCTACCATATATTTGACCTTAATACAGGGGAGTTCGTTAAGGGGGGGGGGGCCGAAAAAAAATCTATCCTTAGAAAAACTCGAAATCGTCAGATTAACATAAGGTAAGTTAAGTACATGCAAAAGAGTGTATATTTAAAAAATCTGACGATTTGAGAGGGGCGTAGGGAAATGGGTGAGTCACAAAGTTTCACAAAAAACGTCTTAAATAGGAGCCTTATATTTTTACTGCAGATTTGGATTTTTTACGTAGAAATAAGCAACTTTTATTGGAGAAATTTTTTCGAATGATTGTTGGAAATAGAAAATTTAATTAAAAAATGGAAAGTCCCCTACTTGATGGAAAACTTTACTTTTTTTGGTTTTAGGACCGACTCTTCACAACCCAATCGGTCCCCATAATGCTCGAGTAACTGCAAATTTAGCATACTTTTCTCCCCTATCAAAAATATTTGATCTATTTGGCATAAGTGGTTTCCAGGTAATTAATGAATTTCGACAAATCTTAGTTTGTTATTACTTGATTATATTTTTTATTTATTATTCCTTGATTTATATTTTTCAAAATTAAATACAAACAATATAATAATTATATTATACAACTCACCTGGTTTTGTTGCTTTCTATAAAAACTAACAGTATGCGTCAAAGGTAATATGTTATCTCCTTCAACGACATAGTCGGGTAAATTTTGATTGGGTGTATTGACGCATGGAGAGTAATTTTTGTAAGAAAATGAACTAGAAGACTGGGTAACAGTTTTCTGAAAAATAATAAATAAATAATAAAAGTCTCTAATAATAAAATAAAAAACTTTTTAATACATAACTCTCATTTATGGCGGTTATTATTATATTATATAAAATATATTCCAAACATGTTCTATTGAGTTGAGGTCGTAACTTCTCGCAGGCCAAACTATGGCAGAATCTCAACCTTCTGACAATATTGCTGCACAATTCTTGCAATATGTGGCCTGGCATTATCTTTCATGAGTATGAAATTATCCCCTATAAATGGTGCAAATGGCACGACATGCTCTTCTAAAATATCTGTCATGTACCTGTTTGATGTAAGCCTCCCGTGATCTATTCTAACTTACTCATAGTCGAGGAAATGAAGCATTTTACCTCGCAATTTTTTCGTCCAGCATGGATTTACTTGAAATTTTCAAAGAAGGTAGAAAATAGTCCAAGGATCATTTTCTATATCATGCCGCTGTACGCTAAAACCTAGAGGGTGGTTGCCACCCCATCTCGGGGGTGGGAATTTTTTATTTCATTTTAACCATGTAAGTCAATGCAAAACGTGATTCTAAGAAAAAAATGTTTTTTACATTTTCTTCGTAAAACTAATATTTTTCGAGATATTCTCTCTTGAAAGTAACAGTTTTCCAACGAAAAAATCGACTTTTTTGAGGGTTTTTTGAGAATACCTCGAAAAATATGCATTTATTCAAAAAAACTGTAGATATCAAAATTGTATCTTTTAGTAACACAAACCAAATTTTTTTTCTATAATATCTTGAAGACCAATAGAAACCGGCATACGGCATGTTAAAGGTTAGCTTTTTTCGTCAAATTTTTGGAGGAAAACTTAAATAATATTTTTTCAAGTATACAATTAGACCTTCCAAAACAACAATAATAAAAAGTTTATAGAATGAAAATTGAGCGACTTATGATCAAAAAAAGGTCGGTACCTGCTTCTCTCTATGAAAAAATCAGTGAAAACAACCCCCTAACTACCCTCCTAGTTAAAAATTGGTCTTCGCCTTTCTGTAGTTCCTTTTATATTTGTATTGTCACTACACCCAAGAAGTTTGACTTATTTAAAAGGTTTAATTTTAGAAAAATTGGGGTTAAGAAAAATTGATTTTTTGCAATTTCGTATTTTTCACCATTTACTTCAAAATATCTCCGAAAATACTGGAGATACGAAAAAAATGATAAATTACTAAATTATAGCTTTTTTAAAAAGTAAAATTACCTGGTACATAGATTTTCATTACAGTGAACAGTTAACGAGATATAGCTGCTTAAAACCTCTATTTACGAGCAAACACCCCCTTATTCGAGCCCATTAAACCCACCCCAATTAAAAACTAAGGGATCTTACGGAATTTAATTTCCACAGTCTTATAGCTCTTCCAAAAACCTACAAAATCATTTTTGAAAAAACTTTTTATCGCCAAAAATGAAGGAGCTATGTTTATAAAACGATTTTTTTTCGAAAAATTCAAATAGTCCGCTTATGGAACATTTTCAATGTATGTATAATACCACAGAACCGGTTCGTATACTGGAAGATGACTAAAAAACTATTTGTAGTTGTATTTGTACTTATTTGTAAATTCTAATTTTTGTGTAAATAAATGTGTTTGTAATTCTTTAATTCTACTTTTTTTTCAGTATAGATCTATTAAATTATCTACTTATAAAAATTGTAATGTTATTAAGGGTGGCTTTTCAGGGTTGAAATATTATATTATATCCTAAATCATAAAACAATCATTATTTAATCAATCAAAACCAAATTTTACCCATATTAAAGTTTACAATGTTTTAGATAATTTTTAACAATAAGGGGTAGTTTACACCCCTAAAAATAATCAACGCTCTTGAGCATGATATAGAATATGAAGTACAGGGTGAGATGATCCTAATCCCAAATTTTTATGTACAGCCGGTTCCTAAAAAACTGATACGACTCTTAGTAAGATTTCATCATGTTGAGCAGTGTATTTGATTGATCTGACATTATATTTATTATGACAGACAAATAATAAAATAAACAAAAACAAACAACTGATTCATGAAAAAACTAATAAGTATTTTAGAAAAATTTAAACGCAGGATGAAAGATTACATTATTACCGAGGGCGGAAAGCCCTTTAGAATAAACAAGCAGTTTCTATTGAATGAAATATTTGAAATTAAATATCACACTTTTTTTATTTTCAGCCCTGTAACTTATCAAAATAAATATTATAGAAGTTTTCAGGGACTTTCAGCCCTCGGTAATAATGTAGTCTTTCATTCTGAGTTTAAATTTTTCAAAAATATTTATTAGCTTTCTCAGGATTCGAAAAAGAAATGAGTACAATTAAAATACATTGAGAATTTTAACATGCGTCACAATTTTGCATTGACTCAATGTAAAATTCTAAACTGTTGAATTCCAGCTTCCCTAATTATTTGACATCAAAAGACATTAGAAACTATTTGTAGATGATTCAAATCTGTATTGAAAACAACTGTTAAAATTGGTCTACGTAATTAAACATATTCCAAAATTTTGTAAAAATGTAATACATTTCAGTTTTCAGCCCAAACTTAGGCCACACACAATGCAATAATGTTCACATTTTTGAACTGTCAATATTTTTATTTTATCATCTATTGTTTAAAAACAATACAGTTGATAAGATACCCTCAGTTGCGGAGAAAGTATTAATAATAAAGTCTAATAACCGTGGAACAGAATAAGCTCTCTGACAAATTTTAAGATTTGGCAGTGACATTGACAGTATGTAAATATTAAGTATTTATCCGAAAATTGTTATAAATTAAGTAATTATACTGTAGATATAGTTAGTTAGTGTTTGAACATTAATTTAGTAGTTAAGTTAAAAGTTAAAACGGGATAATACGTTAGTAGTGAATAAGAAATACTAAGGACTTTTCTGTAAGTTTTGCCTTTATATAATCATAGTAGCAGTAGTATAGTAGAGTAGAGGCTGGCTTAGGAGATGGACACAAACTCTCCCGGCCCCCCTGACAAAGGGGGCGGGATCTATGCTTTGCTTTCATTGAACTCGCAAAATTTTTTAAATTCCATACACATGCTAGCCCCGAGACATAAAAATAACATTAATTTAATAGAAAGAGAACTCTGTGCTTTAAAAAATAAATTCCAAAACGATCAGATCATGTTAACAGAAGTTAATAACTTATCATCTAGGATTGAAAATATTAGTAGAAGAAAAGTTGAATACAAGGACACTGACTTCGGCCCATTCCTTATTATGATAGAGAGTGACAAGGGAAAAGCAGGAAATATCCATCCTATGGATATTGGGAAAGTATTTCATACAATGGGTACGACTGGAATTAAAGAAATTAGTAGAAAAGGCATGAATAGAATTGGAGTAATTTTTAACACCTCCAAACAGGCAAATATGGTACTAAATAGCACAGAAATCCTTGAGAAAGGATTTCTTGCTTATATACCTCAAAAAATGCTAACATCAAGGGGTATTATTAGAGATGTAAGTATAAATATTTCAATGGAAAACATAGTTAACGACAGTAAATTACAAAAAAACGTGAAAATTATATCGGCCAGAAGACTTAACAGAAGAGTTTTAGATAGCAGTGGGACCGTTACATACATTCCAACAGGAACTGTACAACTACTCTTTGACGTAAGAACTCCCCCTAAAGAAATAATCATATATTCAAACTTGGTAACAGTAGATCCATACATCCCTCCTGTACAGCAATGCTTCAAATGCCTAAGATTTGGGCACTCACAAAGACAGTGCAGGGGAAAAGCAAGATGCCCGAAATGTTCCGATGAACATACAGTACAAAGCTGCACAGTTTCTGTACCAAAATGCCTATACTGCGATCTTGATCAGCTTCCCACAAATAAAATTTGCAAAGAATTCGAAAGACAGAAAAAGATAAATGAAGTAATGGTCTTCCAAGATCTCACCTTTTTTGAAGCTGCCAAGCTGTTTCCCCCAATTAAGGAAAAGCCAGAGAATTCGAGAATGTTTCAGAGGAGAAGTAGGGATTTTCCTTCTTTACTATCCAGCTCACCCAGAGCATTTACTCAAGCACTTCAAAAATCCCCATCCTCCACTCCCCATTTCCAGAGTCAAAGTCATGTGGTCCCAGTTAAAAGGAAAAATAAAGTAATTCTTAAAGACATTAGTTATGACAAAGAGGCGCATAAAGCTCTATTAAATGAGGATCTAAGCAGACATTTACCTAGATTACCGATTTTAAACAAATTAAATGATTCACAAAAGTATACGGGATCACAAGGCCCAAGTTTTGCACTCTCATTAACAAGCAATCGTGTACATTCTCAGGATAGTGTATTTTCAAAAAACGTTGATTTAACCTCTGATAATAATATGGATTTTGCAGGTTTTGATGAGTCACATAATACATCTAATTTTAGTAAAAGTAGTGTTGACTGAATTTTCATTTATTTCTTACAGATAATATAATATATTATTTTTTATATTAAAAATAAAAAAAAAATAATAATAGTAACAAATTATATATATAGTTATGATATTTAATATTTTGCATTGGAATATTAATGGTTTCTTTAACAATAAGCAAGATCTAATGGTGTTTCTTAACGAATACGATGTTAATATCATTCTTCTAAATGAAACACATCTGAAATTTTCACAGCACTTGCATATTCCCAATTTTTACTGCTATAGGGATGATAGGATTGATGGATGGGGTGGAATAGCTGTACTTATTCATCAGTCTCTGGCAGCTGATAGGATAGACATTTCACATATTCACTTGCCTGAAAAATGGCAGGCTATCATGATCAAATTTGAAAATTTTTTTATTATAGGATCGTATAAGACACCAGATGTTCGTTTTCGTAAGGAGATCTTTAGAGAATTGGTTCAAATGTGTGATAAACCGTTTTTCTTCATAGGTGACTTGAATTGCCAACATTCTTTATGGGGTTCATCATCTAACAATCCGAACGGCAATCGTCTTGCAGATCTTTTGGAGGAGGATAACTTGTGTTTTCTCAATACAGGTGAGGCGACAAGAATCTCACCGCCTGACTCAAACAGTGTCCCTGACGTAGCTATAGCATCTCCAGGTTTGGCTGTGGACTGCCTCTGGGAAGTTTTTCCAGAGATAGGAGCAAGTGATCACTTTCCTTTTGTAGTGTGTTACGGGCAGGATAGAAATAGTCCCCAAGGAAATGACCCTCTTCAAGATCGCAGTATCTTTAATGTGAAAAAAGCCAATTGGGAACAATTCAACCAATATATTGAGTCTAACATTAACAACATCCCTAATGAGTCTTACACAGATTTTCAAAACCTAATATTAGACGCAGCAAACAGGTTCATCCCTAAGAAAAAGCGTGTTACATTCCATAAACCACAATTACCTTGGTGGGATGAAGAGTGTTCAGTTTTAATTAAATCAAAGAGGGAGGCAGTCAAGAAGTTCAAACAGGTACCTTCTTTAGAAAACTTCATTAATTTTAAAAAAATTAGGGCACATTGTAAAAAAGAACTTAAATCCAAAAAGAAAAAATCATTTGTTGTGTTTTGTTCCACAATTTCACCTGATACTCCAATATCAGTAATGTGGAGAAAAGTGAGAAGTTTCCATAAGGCTTTCACTAAAGCCTCAGTTAGAACTCCTAGTAATTTATCGTTAGGGGAGGAAATGCTTTGTTCATTGACTCCACCTGTATTCGAGGACATTGCGTCTCACCCAGTGAAATCTAATACTATCGAGTGTGAACTCTTCACTTTAAACGAACTTTCATTGGTTTTGGTTGAACGAAAGGATACTGTGCCGGGCCAGGATGGTATAACATTTTCTATGTTGCAACATCTTCCAGAGTCAGCAATCAAGTTCCTGTTAAAATTTTTCAATTTATGTTTAAAGGAGGGAATGCATATCCCCACTCAATGGAAATCACAAACAGTGTGTTTAATTCCCAAACCCAATAAAAATATAAATTGTCTTTCGGGCTGGAGACCAATCGTTTTATCATCGTGTGTTAGTAAACTTTTAGAGAACATGATAAAAATAAGGTTAGATTGGTATGTAGAACATTTTATGATCATATCGCCTTTCCAGACTGGCTTTCGTAAAGGTAGAGGGGTGTCTGAAAACTTAATTCATCTGGTCAATGAAATCTCAATGAATATCTCAAAAAGGAAACCAGCAGCTGCTGTTATGTTAGACATTTCTTCTGCATATGATAAAGTGTCAATCATCCAATTATTGGACGCTTTGGGAGATCTCAATTTGCCATGGTTACTTACTGAATTGGTTAAACATTTATTGACTAATCGTTTGGTGTCTGTTCGTGATCCTATTTCCTTAAATCTGCTAGGACCAAGAACTACCAATGTGGGCCTTCCTCAGGGTTCCCCTTTGAGTCCAGTACTATTTAATATTGTCATCAATATAATCTCATTTTGTGTGCCAGAGGATATTCTAATTACTCAGTATGCAGACGATGTTGCCCTCTATTGCTCCGGCAACAGCTGGGTGGATGTTGTGGAAAAATTAAATGGTACAGTAGAAAGTATTTCTAATAAACTTCATGATATGGGAATGTGTCTGTCATCTAGCAAGAGTCAAGCAATTTTTTTTGATAGAAATAGGAATAATATTCCGAATTTACTAATATCAGTGAATAACACACGTTTAGATTGGAAACAAGAAGTTTCTCATTTGGGAGTTATTCTAGATAGTTCCCTTTCTTGGAGAAGTCAAATTGAAAAGATGGCATTGAGGGCTTCCAGTGGAGTCAATATTATTCGTTGTTTGTGTCGAACTTGGTGGGGCGCACATCCTGCAACTTTACTCACTCTATATAAGGCATACATTAGATCACATCTTGACTATGGATCCATTTTTCTGGGAGGTTGTGCACGTTCTCTACTTGCAAAATTGGATAAGGTTCAGTATAGAGCTCTTAGAGTGGTGGGGGGATTTATGAGGTCTTCTCCAGTTCATATAATTTTGTCAGAGTGTGGAGAAACACCGTTAGATCTCAGAAGAATATGGCTAGCATCTAAATTCATTTTAAAAGTAGTAGCCTATGACAACCCAATATATGCCTCAATTGAGCAATTTCACAATGTCTTTCTGGGTTACTTTAGTTTTTGGAGAAGAAAATATTTCCCACCAATACTGGCTGCTTTCCAGAATACTTTACATGAAATTCATGAGGTAGCACATAGCTCCTTATTTCCTTGTCACTCCTTTCCACTTAATATTCAGATTTCTCCTATGGCTTATGAAACTGTCAATATGGGCAAAGAAGCAAATAACCAAACCAAGTTTATGGAATGGTACCTCAATAACTGGTCGGAATATAAACTTATTTTCACAGATGGATCCAAAGATAAACAAGGTAATGTAGGTATTGGGATATACCTTAACGAGAGAACACAGTTAACAGCAAGATTACCCTCCGCTAATTCAATTTGCTCAGCAGAAGTATTTGCCATTAAAAAAGCATTAGAGTTAATCCAACAGAATAATTTTACAAAGTGCCTCATCTGTAGTGATTCTAAGAGTGCTCTAGAAAAAATCACAAGATCAAGCTACAGGGCGGCAATAGACTCACAAACTCTCCAACTAAAACAAAAACTATGTGAATTTGATGAACAACATAGAGAAATTAAATTTGCATGGATTCCAAGTCACACTGGAATTATTGGGAATGATAGAGCTGACCATCTTGCGAATCTTGGAAGAAAGCTGCCCATTAGTGAAGAACCAAAGGCCTCCTTTAAAGATTTTCAAATTAAATATAAAGAAAACCTATGGATCGGTTGGGAAAATCGATTCCAACAAATAGGACAGGCAAAAGGAATTACTTATTGCTCACAAGTTACAGTTCCATATAAAAAGGCATGGTTTACAAAATTTCCCAACCTGGGGAGAGGTATAATCACACAAATGTGTCGTATGAGAAGTGGACATTGTAGTGTTCCTGTACATTTATTTAGATTGAAGGTAGTGAATTCAAACCAGTGTTTATGTGGCAGTGTAGGAACTTTACAACATGTTTTATTGGAATGTACTAGGTTCCAAAGAGAGTCCCAGTTGCTTAGAAGGGAACTAGAAGGTGATCCGACATTAACTGATGTGTTGTTTAAAAATTTAAACTCAAAGACATTAATCGCAGTGCAAAAGTTTTTAACATCAACAATGACTCGTGTGTAGCTTGCTTAAAAACTTTATGACTTTATGCTTGCTTGCAATGCATGTGCTTTGTGCTTAGTGCGGTTTTGCGTGGTAGTACTAGAACTAGACCATTAATAGTAGAACTTTAGTTATGGAACTTATAAACAATTACAAAGTTTTTTTTTTCTATCTCTTGATTATTTCAGATTCAGGAGCTATGAGCTTAAGCCCAGATGTACCTCAGGTACGGCTCTTGAATATTCAAGTCTATATTCACGGATCCTGGCCGGATAGCCCTGGCAGCTAAGGCCATTCAAATGAAGAGAAGAAGAAGAAGTATTTATCCTTCAAAATACACTGCTCAATTTTCTACAAAATACGCGTCAAGAGTCGTATCAGTTTTTTTTGGAACCAGGTGTAAATCGATTCAAGCCGAAATTATTCTTTTAGGATAAGTAATTTTTTTATATATAGCTCCAACAAGGGTGGTTTTAAGGGTTGAAATATTATGATAGTGTGTCTTAAAGCATAAAACAATAATTATGTAACTAACGAGAACCAAATTTTGACAATATTAAAGTTTAAAATGTTATTTTATAATTTTTTACAATTAGGGGTAGTTTTCACCCTTAAAATACCAAAAGCGTACAACGGCTCGATATAGAAAATGAACTAGAGGGTGAAATGAGCCTAATCCCAATTTTTTGTACAAATCGATGCTGGACGAAAAAATTGCGAGGTTTTGCCATTTTTTCAGTTTCATTTCCTCGACTACCAGTACAAGCCTCCAAATTAATCCCACGCCACACCATTACCGAGCCGCCACCATAATGTACAGTCTCTAGAGTGTTACACTGTGCGTAGCGCTCCCAGGCATTCTGTACACTATGTTCCGCCTGTCACCAGAAAAAAGTCAGTACCTGGATCCATCAGTGAAGAATATTCTCCCCCAATTGTCATTATTCCAAACATGTTCACGATCAAAATGCAATATTTGCCTTCTTTGATATCTGATCAATAATGGGCCAGTGGGTGTCCTTCCAGGGTGCAGGCCGTTTGCGGCAAGTTTTCTCCTTATCGTATTTTGGCTGATTCTAAAGTTATAACGATCCAAAAATTCCTTTTGTAGAGAAGTACTGGTAACAAACCTTTGTCTCAGTGTACAATGTGTCAAAAGCCGGTCTTGGTTAGGAGTTGTAACCCTTCTACGGCCTTGGCCGGGTCTTCTCGAGTTAATTCCAGTAACAGTAAAACGTGTTAAGACTCTTGAAATGGTTGACTGAGTTAAGTGACATTAAACCGTTCAGCGAGTTCAACTTAACGGTATCCTTCTTCACAAAGAGTAACGATTCTAATACAGTCACTTTCTGACAAATTTATATTTTCTTGCTGCTGGTAGTTCATTTCAAAGGAAAAACACTTAATAAAACTAGCACGTTTTTAATTTGTTTACCGGTAACAATAATATATTATCACAAAAATCAATATGTATTTGTTAAGAGTAAACAGTAGCGATCAACAGGTAGCAACAAAATATAACTTCGGGAGATAGTATAATAAACTTTGGCAACAGTGGTAATCTTTGACAATATCTAAGATTAATATTTTGACAATATCATAGTCGCGCTAAATGGAAGTAATAGAAAACCATTTTATTATTGATAAATAGATATTTATAAAAATAAACCAAAATAGGTGAAAATTTTATGTTAAGATAGGTATTTAGAAAGGTATTTGCATGAAATATCTAATAATAAAACAATAATAAATAATCATTTTTTGTTGTGAAGTGAAACAAATTTCGATTTTCGCATAATTTTGGCACGGTTTTTAATGGACTTTTTCTTGGAAGGTTTCACTTTATTTTTCGTTTGATTTACTTTTTCCATTTTGTTAAACTAGTGATAATATTTTTAGAATAAAAAAGAATGTGTGTGTACTTTGTACGCACGTAAGAAGTTATACTTCTACTACATATAATGTGATTTTTAAGACAATACCAAAAATTAAAAAAAATAAAAGAATAAAACGCACACAAACACATTGAAAAATGCCACAAAGAAAAAAATGATTTCTGAACGATAATAATTGTTGGCAAAAATTTTAAATACGCATTTTCTGAAAAAAAAAAATATATATATAACAAATATACTTACAATCATAAAATGCATAAAAAAATAAAAACTTGCATCGGGAATCGAACCCGTGAATTTCGTGGCGCTTTGATTCGTAATCGAAGCCTAGACTCACTCGTCCAATTCCACATTATTTGTCATGTGGAAAAATAGGGTAACTGAACGTTTTACTGTTTGACAATTGTTTTGAATATAATTAAATTATGTAGTTTAAATTTTGTGGAAGAAAATATTAAAATATAACAAAACAGTAAGAAAACAATATATTAGATGAAGATTGATAGAACTTTTGTTGGTAATCAAATTAAGTATGTAAATCAAAGCATTACATACCTGCTAGATAAATAAATCTACGCCAAAACATCATAATTTAAAAATAAAAATCGGACCTAATTTGGGATTTCTCTCTAAAATCCCCATTCTTGAGAAAATAAATGTACAGTAGAGCGTCGATTATCCGAACGTCGATCAACCGAACGACCGCTTATTCGAACTATCGACTCCCGCGTCCCGCACTCGAATACCGAGCAAGCGTTAGTAATTGACGCTTAAAATATCTTCAGTTTTCTTCAATATTGTATCCAAAAATAATTATGTTGTTGCAAAGACTGCACTTTTTTGTTTAGTTGCTAGTTGTCATTATCAAGATATAAATAAATATGTAGGTATATAAATATGGCTTTTATTCACTTGTGGATAAATATGTATGACTATAAATATGTATCAATATATTGTAGTTCGATTATCCGAACAAATCGGTTTTCCGAACACCTATGTCCCCCAATTAGTTCGGATAATCAACGCTCTACTGTATTTCAACCTAATCCAAATGTATAATTACAATATGATTATAATAAAAACTACTTACCAAATTAGAATGAGTTTTCCTTGTCCAAAATAGTCCAAAAGTCCAAAAATATAGGTATATGAAAACTATTTAAAAAGGCAGTATAACTATTAACTAACTTTTGTTTGTTGTTTCTTTTCACACAAATTTTAAAACGCAACAACCATAAATAATCTAACTACAGCTGTGCCACAGCCGCCATATTGAATAATTTTTGACATGTAATTTGAACATCCAATCAGAACAAAGTTATAATGCGCATGCGCCGGGATCATAGGTTTTAACATATAAAAATTCACCCTCATATCGCCGGTAAAGAAGTATAACTTCAAAAATCCTCCTAAAACTTTATATACTCGCATTAGAATTCGAAATATTTTTACGTAAAATATAATTACCTACCTACATATAACTAAAACTCACAATTAACAACAATCTATTCTTTCAAAGAGGCCAACAACTTATACAACAACAACAAATATATAATAAATTAACTATCAATAAACACTACTTTCCTATGAAACAACAAAAACGAGTTCTTAAATTAACACACTACTGCACTGAACAGATATCGATAAAGATGACAGAACAGATCAGAGAAAGTCTGACGCAGGTTTGTCAAAATGACAGTGATAATTTCTCTATGTTGCCTAATTAGTTATTTAGTTATAAAATTCGATTTCTTGTTAGAAATAAAAAATTTTAGTAGTTCCAAGATTACACAAAATCTAGGCATGGGATAAAAAGATTTATTTTTTTTTTCTTCTTAATGGCGGTACAGGCTCCTTTTTTCAATATTTTATTTAGCTGTAGAGTAATTTCCACGTACTAACATATTTCTGAAATTGGGCTCTGTACCGCCATACGAATATGTGTGCCAAATATCTCGACAAAATATTCAAAATTAGAGCCGCAATCTTGGAACGCGTTTGTTGCTACCTGTTGATCGCTACTGTAGCCTCTTAATTTTGACGCGCAGTGTATTACATTAAATTCAAATTTTGAAGTTATTAAACTGTGGTTACTATTAACACTTAGAATGCCATGGTGGATATAACGTGTCCACCATTTTCAAGAAAAAAAATATCCCCAGTGGCCGTGGTGACATGCGTTGTCCACCAGCTTATATCAGCTTAAAAAAATGTGGCCCCTGGGGCTTAATTTTTTTATACATGGTCGCACTCTATGTGTTAAATCATGTTTTGAGGTTAACTTACCAATGGCGTTTGTTGTCGGTTTAGTTTGGGAGGCGTAGGCCCAGCGCTTGTGTTATCTTCATTACTAAGTTCATCCAGATAATTATCCATATCGTCTAAAATACTGGATACATCGCTGGCAGTACTCTCATCAAAAATCGCCTACAATCAAATTTTTTCAATGAAAGGAAATACAAATGCTATGGAGGAAGGAACCCTTCGCCTTACAGAAATGTACCAAATGGATAGAAATTATAGTGGTGGAAGAAGAAATACCACATACAGATACAGAAATAACTTAAATAGGAAAGGGGTCTTCTTCATGTGCCGTGCTCGATTATCGAGCGTTGGCTATCAAATTAGCTATAGTAATTTTGTTGACGGCAGCTCGGAAATGGGATGCAGAGGATCTGTTAAACCATTCTCTCAGGTTTCTAAGCGATGACGTTCTTCTTCGACCTGGCCCACTTCTTCCATCTACCTTGCCTTACACTATTAAATGGAGTACAGTGGGTGATCATATTATTAGAGCCACATAGTAAAATTTAATGTTTTAGAGGAAGGGTATATAATTGAGCTGTATCATATATTAATGCATTTGTTCCATTTGGCTGTCTTGTTACACTTTATGAAAGTGCAATAAATAGTCTGACAATAGTGGCAACACGCATGTGTGGCAATGCGTGACTCTGATGCCATTGTTTGTCAGTGCTGACCGATCTAGCTTGCAAGTCGGGTGCCTATTATTTTGTATTCTTGGTGTTTAGAGTTATGATAAACTTTGTGAGTTTCCATTGCTCTCTAGTGATATTCTGACAGTCCTATACTATATTTTGTGAATTTAGTAAAAATTGCACATTCGTTACACTAGTGGTACCAGAACATCATGGGAAATCCAAAGACATCTCATCAAGGAAAATAGCAGAAATAAAAACTTTAATATTCAATACTAACCACTCCAACAGAAACATAGCATCCATTTTTAAAGTTTCAAAGGCAACGTGGACCGTATAAAGAAAAAATTTACATACCACTATTAAAAAAAAAGTAAAATTTTCTGAGGTGGCTCTAATAATATGATCACCCACTGTATATTATACCTCCCTGGGTGTCGGATAACATGGTCAAAATATTCCAGTTTGCGATTTTTAACTGTTCTGACGACTTCCGTAACTTTTCCCATCCGACGCAAAACAACTTCGTTACGAACTCTATACACCCAACTTATTCGTAGTATTCTCCGATACGCCCAGATTTCAAACGCTTCCAATTTCTTGAGAAGTGTATCCGTTAAAGTCCAACCTTCGACACCATACAAAAGAGTAGAGAGCACATAACATCTCACTAATCTAATTTTCAGACTCAAAGTAAAATTTTTTCCACATAATAGTTTCATCATCTTAACGAATGCTGCTCTGGCCTTCTCTATATGTATTCTAGTTTCTTTGCTCATGTCCCAGTTCTCATTTAGATTACAGAAAAGGGGTAAAACAACGAAACAATGATAACTGGAATAGAGATGAAAACAACAGACAACAGTATCAAAATGGAAACAGATTCCAGATAAATAGAGGAACATGGCAAATGTAAAGAGGAAAAAAATAATGGTCAATCTACACAGAGGAAATACCAAAGAACCAGTCACAACTGGAGCATATTTTGCGGGACACACACACCACAAACAAAACACGGTACCAGAAGTACAATTTTTGCGTGGCCCAACGAATGGACGCAAATAATTTTGAAATAAACGGTTTGAACTATATTAACGTTGATTATGAAGGAACGTGAAAGGTTGTATGAAGGAACGAATGATAGTCGAAGGCAACGTAGCGGGAAAAGATCCAGAAGAAGATCTCTAGCACTATGGTCGGACCAAATAAAGTATATGACTGGTTACTCATTCTGCGAAGCAAAACAACACGCACAGGAGAGATAAATTGGACAGAAATAGTCAAACAAATTACATGACGCCAGTACATCCTTATGAAGGAGAAAAGATAGAGGAGGATAAAGAAAGATATATAAAATTATTAGCGTATTCAGAATTAGTGTAATATTCAGAAATGATTTAGATGAGATACACATAAATATATATACAAAGGAATAAAAATTAATGGAATTGCAGGAAGTGCAACTACAAAACATTCAATCAAGATGTATAAATTAAAAGTACATATTTATATATTTCATGATTCAGGAAAAATTAAATTGCAATGCAATAATTAAACTTCGCAATTTTGATAACATTTTCAGAAGAAATGAATGGAGCTATTTATTTCTCCAATTTTGCCGGCGAGGAGTGAAATTATAAAATATTTCGAGATCTGAACGAAAACGATAGAATATGTAAAAATGTGTAAATATGCAAAAAAGCAGTTTTCACAGAAGAAATAGCAGAATATCCAGCAACAACCATAGCAATGGAACAGTACCACAGTATAAAGAGGTTTTAAAAGAAAAAGGTTTGTGGCAATTGCAAAGTATTATAGGAAACATACTAACAATTTGTCGGAAATAGCTGCACCATGAAATAAATGATGACACCCTGAAAACGTCACTGTCAAACCACCCGTAAATTGAATTATCATTTATTTTATCGTAAGACAATTTCAACACATTTAGAAATGTATTTCTAACAGTAATAATACAGGTATGAGTATGAGAATACAAAAGACTTCTAGATCTTCGGCCACATGGAATAATTGTCCTGCATTTGGTATCTGAGTTTATTCACGAATGTTTTTTGCGCCTCCAAGATCTTGATAAAGAGCAAACACTAATGGATTGTGGGTAATGTAGGGTATGCTGTTATTGTCCAAACGTTCTTGGGACCGAGGCAACAAAACAGGTCGATATAGGCGAGCGGCACACCCCTAATTTGAGGTTTAGAAATCGAAAAAGTGACCCTGATAGGTGAATGGCAAATTTTGGTCATTCTTTATATTTTTGAGGTCGCTGAATCCGAATATGAAGTTTATTTTTATCTAGAATTGGTGGAACATGTTCAAAAATCAAATTTAATGTAAAATTGCGAAAAATCAATTTTGATGATTTTTCATATTTACCTCGTGGTATCTTTGGTCGCTGTAAATATTTCCTTTGAAAATTTTACTGTATCATCCCTGAAGAATTTAGATAACAATAAGGTTTGTCCGAGATGTTTAAACAAATTAAAAGAGAAGTTGTTAATTTTTAAACATTTTGTCGTCAGATTTCGTTAGTTTCATGTTTACTTAAAAAAGTTGTGTGACAAACTTTTTAGTTTATAATTTTAATCAACACAGCATTAAAACATTAGTCATAAAGAAGTTTCCTGGAAAAGTCAAAATATGCAACAAGAAAAAAGTTATGTGACTTTATAGATGAGTGGCATTCCCCAAAAAAAAAAACGCTTATTTCTCGATATACTGACCACGGTGTGGTGAATGGCTAATTTTGTCTTACTTTATGTTTTTGATGGTGCTGAAAACGAAAATGAGGTTTATTTTGAATTTTAATGGGGGAACATCGTCAAAATCGCAATTTTGCCCTAAAAATAAAAAAATGAAATCACGTAAAATTAAAAGTTGCACTATGTTTTTTCTATAAAACATTTTGTTCTTTGTACTCTATATTTTAACATAATAATAATAGTCTCCCGTTTTATACCGCTCACGTGGCTTTGGGAGTATAGCAGGGTAGTCTGCTATATCTATATTCTACTCTATATTACTAATACTGCTACTCTATATTTTAACATAAACTTGATTAACAATCTAAATTTCCAATTTTGTCTCTCAACTTTTGCGATTAAACTTTGCAATTCAGGAATCTTCACCTTTTACTTTATTTCAGAAAAAAGTATTAAAATGGAACAGAGTTGTAGCGAGTTAAACGCAAAAAAACGTGATCTCATTTTTTTATTTTTAAAGTAAAATTACGATTTTGACAATGTTCCCCGAGTTAAAATTCAAAACAAACCTAATTTTCGTTTTCAACACCATCAACAACATAAAGTATGACCAAACTTAGCCATTCACCACACCGTGGTCACTATCTCGAGAAATATGCGTTTTTTGGAATGTGCCGCTCGTCTATAAAGTCATATAATTTTTTTCCTATTACATATCGTCGTCGTCACGGCAAAACTCACTAAGTCCATTTTTGTCAAAATTGAGATCCCTGTCCTAATCAATTTACAATATCAATTTTCATAGTCTGGCAGAAATAACGAAGTCCTAGAAAGTACATAGAGATGGTTGCCTAAGTCACTGAATATGCATAAGTCCAAAATTACCATTTTCTTGTCAGGTAGAAGCCATTAAATGTTCGTTTTCTCAGATCTGTTGATTTGGACTTAGTGACTTTTGCCGTGACGACGACGACATTTTGACTTAAAATTTTCTAGAAAACTTCTTCATGAATTATATTTTATTAGTGTGTTCGTAAAATTATGAACTAGAAAGTTTGCCACTCAACTTCTTTAAGTAAACATGAAACTAACGAAATCTGACGACAAAATGTTTAAAAATTAACTACTCCTCTTTTAATTTGTTTAGACATTTTGGACAAATCACATTGTCATCTAAATACTTCAAAGATGACAGTAAAATTTTCAAAAGGAATAAACTTACGTGCATAGAAATCGGCCCACTTAAAAATTTGGTCATTTTTGATGTTTAATATCACTGTAATAATATTGTTGCTAAAGAGGTAAATTTTCATTGTATACCGGGTGTACCAATCAAACTGTGTTTTTTTCTCAAAGTTAGCATCACCCTGTGGAATATTCTAGCATTTATAAAATACTGAAATTAAAACCCAACTATAGCCTCAGGTTTTCTTAACATTTTGTTTTTGATTCATTCGTTTATGTTGGATAATAAAAAAGTTAGGTACTTTAACAACTAGACATGTTCTTCATCAATACAAGGTGTTTCTAAATAAGTGCGACAAACTTTAAGGGGTAATTCTGTATAAAAAAATAATGACCGTTTGCATCATAAACGTATGTTCCGCAAATGTTTCGTTTACGAGATACGGGATGTTGAATTTTTTCTTACAAACTGACGATCTATTTATTGCTTTAAAACCAGTCGAGATATGCAAATGAAATTTGGTGGTTTTAAGACGTAGTTATTGCACATTTTTTGACATACAATTAAGAATTTAATATTCACCATTAGCGCGGATACGTGTAATATGACCGATCATATTACCCGTATGCACGCTAATGGTGAATATAAAATTCTTAATTTTATGTCAAAAAATCCGCAATAACTATCTCGTTAAAACTCACCAAATTTCATTCGCATATCTCAACTGGTTTTAAAGTAATAAATAAATCGTCAGTTTGTAAGAAAAATTTCAACATCCCGTATCTCGAAAACGAAACATTTGCGGACATACGTTTATAAAGCCAACTATCATTATTTTTTCAATTGGAAAAGACTGCAAGACTTGTACACACTTCTTTAATATACACGTTAACATTTCACTTCAACAGTAATAATAGAAATTTTTTGAAAATTTAACTTTAAAATTTAGTATCTTAACTTTAAATTCATTTAACCTATACATGGCTTTTTAGTCATTTTCAATTTTTAATTAATATTTATGAACATAGAGGTCGCATAAGATTGTAGTTCCTTCTTTATCATTTTAATAAATGACAGTCTTCCTCAGCTGATCTGCTGTTCACGTGGGCTCAAAATGGTTTGACTCAGCCATGTTGTCTTATTAATTAATAAAAGAATTTAGATGTGATTTTATTCACTTTAAAGAGTTATTATACCCTATATCTGTGGCTTTTGCCCAGTATCCATGTTTTTTATTGTGTCGTTTAGCAATTGCTCTTCTATGAAGGTTTTATAAGAGGACGTAAGTTTTTCACTCATTTTTTATATAAAAAAAATCTTATCTTAAATATGTCCTTTTAGGAAGCTCTGATGATGGCACGTTATGTGTCGAAAGTACTTAGCTGATAATAAAATATTTTTTACACACTATGAAAAGATTATTTTTTCAGGCAGAATTACTCTTTAAAGTTTGTCGTACTTATTTAGAAACACCGTGTATTGATGAAGAACATGTCTAGTTGTTAAAGTACCTAACTTTTTTTATTATCCAACATAAACGAATGAATCAAAAAACAAAATGTTAGGAAAACCTGAGGCTATAGTTAAGTTTTAATTTCGGTATTTTATAAATGCTAGAATATTGCACAGGGTGATGCGAACTTTGAGAAAAAAAACACAGTTTGATTGGTACACCCGGTATACAATGAAAATTTACCTGTGTAGCAACAGTATTATTACAGTGGTATTGTTAAAGAATCAGGCTATAACATGTTCAAAAATCACTTAAATCGGCCAACAGGTTTAGGAAATATTAGACATCAAAAATGACCAAATTTTTAAGTGGGCCGATTTCTATGCACTTAAGTTTATTTACATCGACCAAAGATACAGCGAGGTAAATTTGAAAAATCATCAAAATTGATTTTTCACATTTTTGCATAAAATTTGATTTTTGAACATGTTCCACCAATTCTAGAAAAAAATAAACTTCATATTCGGATTCAGCCACCTCGAAAACATAAAGAATGACCAAAATTGGTCATTCACCTTAAAGTTGATTTTCATGGTCGGTATAACGTAATTTTAGGGGTTGCTGCGGCTCGCCTAATAGAGAAACCAGTCCACGTAAACTTTTTTTATTGATAGGCTCATGCACGTATTAATTCATGTTCACGTTCAATTAAAGTTAATAATTAAAAAAAATCACAAGAAGAAAATTAAAATAAAGACTGAGCCGTTTTACATGACCGAGATTTACTTCGAAACTGACGCTGATAACTACCATGAAAAATTATCTAATACAAATATGAGATGTAAAACACAAGATTTACTCTGAAATTTCCCATGATAATTTTCAATATAAAAATTTAGAACCTATTCTATATTCTAGAAAGTTTTCAGAGTAAACTGCGTGAGTTTCTGCGCAAAACGTTAAATAACGCGGTGGTGTTTACGATAACCATAACCTTTATAACTACAACATGTGCTTATTTGTTTATTCAGTGAATTCATGACAATTACTAAAAAATAAACAAACGAAAGTTGTAACTTATAACCTTAAAATGTCATTTCACATTTCTTCTTTTCTTATGTTACCTCTACTTAATTTTCTTTCATCAGTGGCCTTTTATTTATAAAAAAATTCTATTTAATGTCATTCACATTACACACTACGCATGCGTTTCACAACAATTATGTTAAGATTTAACTGTAGGTGTAAAACAAGCAACCCCATCCTACTAACACTTTTATCTATGACAAGGAACAATGGAAAAATTGTATAATTTTACTACATAAATTTTCGTTATTATTCTTGAAATAATTTTCGAAGTAAATCTCGGTCATGTAAAACAGCTCTAAGAACATAAAATAAAATAAAATTAGAGTAAGTGTTTCAAATGTTCTCAGTTTTAAAAAAACTAAAAATTTAAAAGTTAATATAAAATTTAGGAACTATCCGTATTGAATTATTCAATATTTATTTAAGTAATAACATGTATGGTGATCGGATTATTTATTCAGTAATGTATATTGATTTTAGTAAATTATAAATAAAAAAAGTTTCTTACCCTTTTCTGTGGCGTCTGATTCTTACACACTGCCTGTATAATTTCGCGACCAAAACTAGTGTTAGGATCGTCCGAATTATTACTTGTCTCAAAACTATATTAACAGAGAAGAAAACCCATGTTAAAATCCAATATTCAGAACATAGTACCTATGTGGTTATAACATGAAAGTGTGAGTTAAAATTCAATAGTACAATTAAACTAGAATAGAATTATACAGGGTGTCCCGAAAAGAATGGTCATAAATTATACCACAGATTTTGGGGTCAAAAATAGGTTGATTGAACCTCACTTACCTATATACAATAGTGCACACAAAAAAAGTTACAGCCCTTTGAAGTTACAAAATGAAAATAGATTTTTTTTCATATATCGAAAACTCTTAGAGATTTTTTATTGAAAATGGACATGTGGTATTTTAATGGCAGCAACATCTTAAATAAAAATTGAGGTGAAATTTGTGCACCCCATAAAAATTTTATGGGGGTTTTGTTCCCTTAAACCCCCCCCCCCCCAAACTTTTGTGTACGTTCCAATTAAATTATTATTGTGGCACCATTAGTGAAACACAATGTTTTTAAAACTTTTTTGCCTCCTAGTACTTTTTCGATAAGCCACTGTTTATCGAGATATTTTGAATATTTGTCGAATCCACCACATATTTGTATATGGTTAAGTACGATTATAGAGACCTGTTAATAATCTGAAAATTTATTTGTAATTTACATTTTTACCTATATTTTGAAAAAGAAGCCACATCTCGATAAAAGGTGACTTATTAAAAAAGACTAAGAGGCAAAAAAGTTTTAAAAAAACTGGGTTTAACTAATGGTACCAAAATAATAGTTTAAATTGGAACGTACACAATCATTTGGGGGGTTTAACCCTTAAACGCCCAACCTTTTTTAGGTTCCATGTACGCCCAAGGGTGGGTAAAAAATGTCCACCTCGAAAATAGCTAATATATTTATTGAGAGTTGTTGGAAATGGATTAAACTTAAGGATCTTTTGCTTAATAAACGCAGCATCTTGTAAAATATTAATATAAACAATTTACAAACCTTACAAAAAAATTACAATGTACATCAAAATTAACATACCAGTAAAAGCCAGTAATTCAAATTTGTAGATTTTCTCCATATTCTTCCTTTCAGCCTCCTCATTGGCGGATAATTATGTCGCGTATGTAATTATACGTCGATAATTATATGGTTTATGTTCCTACCAACGAGAAATGATATAGAAAACTTTAGTAACAAGTTTTACCAAGGGTGTACTTTTTATGACCACCCATTATTAACTCAAGCTATTACTTTTATTTTCAAAAAAATCGGTAGAAACAATTTAACATTCGATAAAAGGCTGTCTTTTAACAATAAATAATATAATTTTTGAAAAAATTTTAAACACGTAATAAATATGTTACAAGGGAATACGTATCAGGTGGACATTTTTTACCCACCCTTGGGCGTTTAAGGGTTAAAGGAACAAAACCCCCATAAATTTTTCATGTAGACATATTAAAGAAGAAGCCGCATCTCGATAAAAAATGCCTTATCGAAAAAATACTGAGAGGCAAAAAAGTTTTAAAAACGTTGTGATTAACTAATGGTTCCACAATAATGAATTAATTGGAACGTACACAAAAGTTTGGGGGGGTTTAAGGGAACAAAACCCCCATAAAATATTTATGGGGTGGAAAAATTTCACTATAATTTTGTTTTAAGATGTTCCTGCCATAAGAATGATACATGTCCATTTTCAAAAAAAAATCTCTAATAGTTTTCGACATATTGAAAAAAATCGATTTTCATTTTGTAAATTCAAAGGGCTGTAACTTTTTTTATGAGCACATTTGTACTAAGGTAAGTTAGGTTCAATCGAACTATTTTTGACCCCAGAATGTCTGGTATAATTTATGACCAATCTTTTCGGGACACCCTGTATAATAATAGTGAAAAGACCGAGTAGAATGGTACAATTCGAAAGTCATACTATTTATAAAAACAGTGACAAAATGGAGCTAGACCTATTTTTGCCTCACTTGTGTAAGCAATTGGGACCGTGCAAGTTCGGCAAAGTGACCCCTATTTCTACTCTCTGTACTTTTATTCGCACTTTTAATTATATTGGCCAATTATATTAGTCCTGGTTACTGGATAATTGTCAAGGCCATAGTCCAAAAAAATAAGATGCAGGTTATGTTATGCAAACGTAAACAATTGTATGTAGTAAATAAAATTAGTTATTAAAATGCAGTACTGCAAGCAAAATACAATTAATTAAATTTACCTTTATATAATAATTGCATATCATATCAATATTGTGGAGCAATATATAATTTTTCTGCTTCAATGACAGAAGGTATGAAATATACGTCAATTTGACAATTTCAATTGACAATATGAATTATTTAAGATAGTTGCAATATTTCTCCGCGACTCGCGCGCGGTCGTTTCTCGTTTCCCTTCCAAGTACTTGCACACCGCGAATACGGTAAAATTGTAACAAATCAATTAACATCTACTAGGGTGGTTCGATAAGTACTTACCCTTCAAAAGAAAAACGAAAATTTTGGAAAAGAGATGATTTATTTCTGAACGTAGTCTTCTTTTAGCTCGATACACTTGACCCAGCGATGCTCCACCTTCTTTAACCCATCCGAAAAATACGTTTTCTCGAGGTCCGCAAAGTAGGCTTCCCGTGATTCTCATTCGGCTTAAATTTCTGCCCGGCGAGCGACTTTTCAAGTTTGGAAACAAAAAGAAGTCATACAGGATCAAATCTGGAGAATACGGTGGATGGAACAACAGTTCGTAACCCAATTTGACCATGTCGACGGCGGAGGTGTGAGCCGGTGCGTTGTCATGGTGGAAGAATACTTTTTACTTCCTCAACTGGGCTATTTTTTCTGTAATTTCGACCGTTTTGTCCTTTTCCAGGAAGTTAATACAGATCACACCTTGTGAATCCCAGAAAATAGTGGCCATCACCTTTCCGGCCGATTCGGAGTACGTTCGCGGGGTGACGTCCACTGTATCGACTGTTCCTTGGTCTCTGGTGTGTACCAGTGGAGCCATGTTTCGTCGACGGTTATGAAATAACGTAGAAACTCCTTTTCATTGCGCTTAAACAGCCTCAGACACTGCTCTAAATTGGTCTCATGGTTGCGTTTATTGTCCGGAGTGAGCAAATGCGGCACCCATCGCGCCGACATCTTTCTTATGCCAAAAATTTCGTACAGGATATGATCCAGGCGATTTTTTGAGATTGCTACTGTCTCCGCCATCTCGCGAACGTTCAGTCGGTGGTCTGCCAATACGAGATCGTGGATTACTTTTACGTTATTCTCCGTGGTAGCCGTTTTCGGGGTACCTGGGCCTGACTTTCAAATACCGACGTGCGCTCACGTTGAAACTCGTTAAATCAATAATTTTTGACGGCCAAACTCTCAAAGCTGCGGTATTTCCATTCCGAAAACAAAACTCACTCACATCACCGACCAATATTGGTCTTTTTTTATTTTTCAAAATTCAGACACGCCCGCTTACACACGCGTTCAAAACAAAACTACTAGTCCAATTCGGCTGAGATTTTGACATAAACCGTTTACAAGAATACATTACACGATGATAGTAGATTTCTCTTGCGACAGTGGCGCCATCGGGCGAAGAAGCTAAGTACTTATGGGACCACCCACGTTAGATGGTTTTTAGTAGAACAGGCCGGATTTAGAAAACACGTTAGCACTATCGATTTTATACATATGAAGCAATTGTTAATAGAATGGTAATTTACTGCATATACTGCGCCTACTCACTTTGCATTAAGAGAGTCTAAATTTCCAAATGAACTCTCGGAAGATACAGTATAGTTATGAACGATCATATGTAAGAATTGATTATAGATATATTCAGGTCATTAAAAACATATCAAAACACTACATTTAATGTTAAGATTGTTGAATGAACTAGATTCGACGAATTCGACGAGAAGTTCGACAAGGTTAAAATACCTTCATTTTAATCCTAGAACACGTCTTTAAGCAACAAGATTGAGATGATAAATGAATTAGCTAGGTAGCTACTGAATTCAGACTCAGTTGACTGGCTTTTGCAGACCAAGATAAGTCTTATTCTTTATAAAATGTGGTGTGTTCGTTGGAGAATTGAGTAACGTAACTACTGAAGGAAATGCACAAATTTATTGAGATGTTAACAGTTAGAGATACAAAACGATACTAAAATTAATGAATACAAACTACATATTTCTTAAAACCTTTCATAGTCCATGAACATTTCGCTGACACCGCGAAATTACAAGCGTTGGTGTTTATCATGTCACGTAGTCTAAATATTGAAATATAAACACACACAGTGGCGTGCTCGCCATAACACCTCCCTCCTGAAAACCGAAGCTGGGGTGTCCAAGAAGGGCCTCTTTGCAGCTTCGAAGTTTTGGGCTTGTAGTGTAGAGCCTCTCTGGATATGCTCCGAACAGGGCAGGTAGGGCCACATGAAACAAAGAAACCCACCGGCAATAACTCATTCTATTTTTGTTGTTGTGAGAAGGCCGTAGATGAAGTGTACCACAAGGTAATCGAATTATATGTTGCAATTATTACTGATTAAATTCATTTATAATATGGAAAATGAAAGTTCATATCTACTACTTGCCGTGTTACACTTCAACTTCGTTTAGTTAATAACCTCATAAAATGGTTTTACATTATTGAAATGAAATTTTCGAATAACCTCGTTATCTAACTTAATTTTTAGAGTTTTATTGGTTTCATTGACTTCCAGAACAACATATGGTCCTGTATTTAATATCGATTTTGGTGTATTTGGATTTCTTGGTCTTTTTAAGAGAATATTATCTCCAACTTTATACTTTACTTCCAAGTTACTCGTTCTTAAGTTATCAAAACGGTTCTTTTGCTTTTTCCTTTGATCGCATTGTTTTTCCCTTATATTTTCTAACTGATTATTATACGAAATTTCATCAAATTCCCTATCATTTTTATATGGAAATACTAAACTGTAGGGGGTAGTGGATGTTGAATGATGTTTACTAGAATTATATGAGTATATAGCGACTAAAAGTGCATCTTCTAAGTCGCACTGGTTATGTTCTAAAAGATAGCTTCGCAAAGTATCTGTTATGGTAGCATGGAAACGCTCAATTATACCGTTAGAGGCATGGTACTCAGACGAAGTAAGGTGCCATTCGATATTCAACGAATTAACAAAACTTTGTATCTTTTTATTATTAAATTCGCCCCCGTGATCTGACATAATCATCTTAGGAAGGCCAAAAAGCGAAAAATAATTTTTTAACTTACTAATTATCGTTTCTGGTTTTTTATCAGTTAAAATATACGCTTGCGCAAATTTTGTTAGATTATCTATAACGGTGAGCATTTTCTGTTTATCAAAAAAGAACAGGTCTACAGATAAAGCCTCAAATGGTTTCTCCGGAGAATGCCTTACATTTAAACCTTGAGTACGATTCCTACGATCAAATTTTGAGAGTTGACAAGTAGGGCATAAAGTAATAAATTCGGTTATTTCTCTATACATATTTTTCCATTTATAAAGTTGTCGAATTTTGTCTGCAGTTTCATTAATTCCTTTGTGATAATTACTCGGGTCGTTGTGATATTCGAAAATTATCCTTTGCCTATCTTCTACAGGCGGCATAGTAACGATATTTTTACAAATTACAAAGTTAACGTCTGGATAAAGGAAACTGAGCATTTTATAATAAATATTGCTTTCAAAATAAGGTATGCTATAAGTTTTATTTCGGACTAATACTAGTTTTTTCAAAGTATTAAAATTCTCAAGGCAATGGTGTGGCTTAATTTTAACTATATTAATCTCTCTACTACGATTTTCGTTATATAACTTTAAAATTTTTTCAAAATCCGAGTCACCAACTGTGGGAAAATTATCATTGATAATTTCGAAATGATTTATATTTCTGTCATTCTCATCGTATAGATATAAAATACTCTTATTGTTAACGTCTAAGATTTGCTCATTAGAGTAGGAAAAATTATTTAAAACTAAGTTAGTTTTAACATTCTCAAATTCGGTATATTCATTTTGTTTTTGATGCACATGGTTTAATCGAATTCTTGACAGAGCGTCTGCAACTCTGTTTGCTTTGCCCGAAATATGCTGAATATCAAAATTATATTCACTTAATTTCAGTCTCCATCGTGATAATTTAGAATTAGGATCTTTTAAATTTAAAAGCCATATAAGTGGTCTATGGTCTGTGACTAATCGAAATTTAACTCCAAATAGATATGGACGGAAGTAATTTGTAAAGTGTACAACAGACAATAATTCCTTCTCTGTAGTGGAATATTTCATTTCAGTTTCATTTAATGTTCTCGATGCAAAAGCGATAGGTCGATCCTCACCGTTATCGGACATCTGTGACAAAACCCCACCGACAGCGACATTCGATGCATCGGTCGTCAAAATAAATTCTTTAGAGAAATTAGGATAAACCAGAATTTTTTCCGAGGTCAAAAATTGTTTACATTTGTCAAAGCATTCCACTACTTCGGGTGTAACATGAAACTTTATATTTTTTTTCAACAAACCCGTTAGAGGTTTAGTTAAATCAGCAAAATTATTTACAAATTTCCTATAATAGCCAAATAAGCCGAGAAATGATTTACATTCAGTTTGATTTTGCGGGACTGGAAAATCTAAAATAGCTTGAATCTTTTTCGGGTCTGGTTTAATACCTTCCGGTGTCAATAAATGACCTAAGAAAGTTATTTCATCCGTTAAAAACTTACATTTATCAGGTTCGATCTTTAAATTATTTTTTTGTATTAATTCAAAAATTATTTCGATATTTTTAAGATGATCTTCGACTGTATTACTAAAAATTAAAATATCGTCCATATAAATGAAACATGTTTTGCCTATGTGCTCTCGAAATATGTCATTCATCACTCTAGCAAAGGTACTAGGAGCGTTTTTAAGCCCAAACGGCATTCTAGTAAATTCAAAATGCCCGTTTTCTGTGGAAAAAGCTGTTTTTTCGATATCTTCGGGATTCATGGGAATTTGGTGAAAACCCGACGCCAGATCGATTGTAGAAAAAAATTTAGAGGTATTGAGAAGGTCGAAAATATCGCTAATATTCGGGATAGGAAATCTATCGTCAACCGTGATAAGATTTAATTTTCTAAAATCAATTACTATCCTCCATTTTTGAACATTATTTTCGTCAGGTTTTTTGGGGACAATAAAAAATGGCGAATTCCAAGGACTGACAGAATCGCGAATTATTCCCTGCTCTAATAATTTTGTTATTTGTTTATTGACCTCTTTTTTATGAACGTGAGGGTGCCGATAATTTCTAGTATAAATCGGACTGGCATTTTCAGGGTTAGTACGGATATTATGTTTTATTCGACTGCTAAAAGTTAGATGTTCGTTAGGTAACGAGAATATATTTTGGAACTTCACATGAATATCTTTTATCTTTGTTTGTAATCTTTCATCAAGATGGTCTAATTTTAGTTTACTTATAATAGTATCAATTTTTTCAGTTGAGTCGATAACATTACTTCGGACTTGATTTTCGTGTATATTATTTAGACTAAATATATTATGTTCCCGATCAGACGAAAACAATGGGATTTCCTCATGATTAGCAAATAAAGTATTCAAACCAAAGTCAATAACACATTTATTCTTTTCTAAAAAATCATAACCAAGTATTCCATCAAAAGGTGAATTTATGTCTACTATATAGAATTTTTCAACACTCGAAAATAATTTAAAGTTTACGCTCTTTGTAACTTGAATTGGTTCGTTACTAATACCAAATATTTTAAAATTTTCATGATTAAACTGATAAGAGTCTAAAATTTTACTTGGTTTCAATATTGATATAGCTGCCCCTGAATCGATTAATAACTTTAAATTTAAATTTTTAATATGCGCGTAAAGAAGCGGTTTATTTGCTACTTGGTAAATTGTAAAGTTGTCAGCGGAATTTGCTCTAAAAAATCCTGATCAACTTCGATTTCTATGTCTTTTTCGTTTTCTGAACTGTCGTTGTCGCAATAGGTATTATGAACAACATTGTGAGATTGTGGTTTACGATAACATTTTTCTGCTTTATGTCCATATTTATGGCAAAAAGTGCACTTTGGAATGGTTAATTTAATTGGTGGATTTGGATTTATCGATTGATTTGTTGAACCGGGCGCAGAAAATGTTTTTTGCGTACCTGCATTACTTGAAGAAATTGTATTGTCATTATTTATATTTAATTTAGAAAAATTGTCATTTGTTTGTTTGAAATATTGTTGGTTTTCATAATCGTTTAAAATTTGCTTAATTTGAATCAACGAACTGGGATTTAAAGAACGAAGCATTTGACACAAAGGTTCTTTTATGCCCGTAATAGCGGTCAGAATTGCAGTCTTACTGTGAAAATTATTTAAACATTTTTTTTCAACATTGTTCAAACTTGAATCGTATTTGATAACTTTACTGATTCTTATCAATTGTTTTTCAATTCTGTCAACGAAATTTACCGGTTTTTCATTAGAACGTTGCTTAAAATGGCATAACTCAAAATTTAGACACTGCAAATCCAAATTTTCACCAAACTGAGAAAGGAGAGCATTTTTTATCTCTTGCCATGTCGAAAATTCTTTCGAGCCAATGAAATCAAGAGCCTTTCCCTCTAACCTGCTTTTTACAATAAAAGGAAAAATTTGTAACTCCGCTGGGTCAAATTTTGCAAAAATGAAATCAACAGAATCTATAAAATAGTGTAATTTTGAAGAAGACCCATCAAAAACATTTATAAGCTTGATAGCTTTGTCACTATTAATATAATTATTAGAAGTGTTGGCGGAAATTATGGACGTATTTGCTGTTACGTCGTTAGTTGCCATTATATTAACAAAAAATAAGTTAAACAAATAAAAAAATAAAAAAAAATGCAAATACTAGATATGATATCTTAAAAGTTTGAAAATAGCGAAACAGAGTAAATAAAAAAATGAAAACAAATACAAAATTACTATAATTCGACTAACCTCAAGTATGTACTTCCGTGAGAACGTGGCCTTACACCGGAACGGGTCGAGAACGTTGCAGCGTCTCAGATCAGGTGGATTTACACTGGAACGGGAAGAGAACGGGTGGAGAACGTTGTACCTTCTGGATCAAGTGGCTGTACACTGGAACTGGTCGAAATTCTAAACTGTATGTAGTTGCTTCTTCTGTGGAAATGCTTCACCGTTTCCAGGGTCGAGTGGCTTTTCACTGAAGCTGGTGGTTGAGAAGATTTCACGAAGTTGCTAGTTGCGCCTCTCCAGAACTTCCGAATTGCTTTGTGGCTTTACACAACAAGTGGCCTTACACTTGGAATTCTTCAAGTTGCTTACGGGTTCCTTCAGTTTTCCTTCCTCGTGGCCTTACACTCGGAACTCAACTACTAAGTCACTAATTCTCCAATTTCCCAATTAACGATTAAAATCGATTAGAAAAAAAGGCTTTACTTTTTCTAATTGGAAATTTCTACTAACTGCGCCAGTCTTATTCTTTATAAAATGTGGTGTGTTCGTTGGAGAATTGAGTAACGTAACTACTGAAGGAAATGCACAAATTTATTGAGATGTTAACAGTTAGAGATACAAAACGATACTAAAATTAATGAATACAAACTACATATTTCTTAAAACCTTTCATAGTCCATGAACATTTCGCTGACACCGCGAAATTACAAGCGTTGGTGTTTATCATGTCACGTAGTCTAAATATTGAAATATAAACACACACAGTGGCGTGCTCGCCATAACAGATATACATGTAACCTTCCTCTTCGAGTAGGGACCTTTTGTTTCCGGAAAGTTATCCTTTTTCATCGCCTTTTAGTCGGCTATTTTTACAATTTTTAAAATGTATTTATTTAAATCCAACCACTGTTTGGTTCTGGGGCTATTTAGCAAGTACCTCAAGTTCACTGATGATAGACTGATAAGTTCGAAGACGTTCTGAACATTTCTTGATGTTTAAATTTTAATTAAATTATACCGATTACAACAGGAGTTTACTTCGATGTTAAAGTTTGTTAATTAAAATAAAGTTTTGGCATTCGTATCACATGTCATATCCAAAATACAGTAAACGTCGATTATGATAAGGTGCGCTAAATGGTATATTTTCGCCTCCTCGAGTCAGCGGATTCCTACTATTGTCGAAACGATTGGAAGCCTGGCATTCATTAATTGGCGTATCCCAAGTGTCAGTTACTGTTCAGTGTATGGCCGGTATACACTACACGATTTATCGTAACGATGTGACTGCGCAGTTCGTTTGTGCAGTTTTTCTAACGTCCATTGAGTGTTCATATGTCTACAAAATTTGCATCGATCACCAGTTCTCTGCAGTAGCTCAGACTATAAACATGTCATCCGCGATAGAAGACGACGACGACGGCATTAGGATCAATAGGT